>NC_135159.1:9299287-9602317 GCF_050948215.1 Halictus rubicundus | reverse complement strand
ATTGGGCACGCGGGAAATTCGAATTCGAGCGCGAATCGCGCCGAAACCGCGCGCCCCTTGAACCTGGGTTTTCTTTTCTATGGGTTTCCTGCGTTGTGAGGGTTCAGTAAGTAATTGTCGTATCCTCTGGTGTTCAATTGACGGTCTCCTCGCCATCAATGCTCTCGTCCTGCGTTGTCGAGTCGTCCCCGGAGCCGCCGGTCTGAACGGAGCCTCGTTTCAGACGCGACGAGCTCAGACTTATTGGAGGACCACCGCGTCTGTTAAAAAATTCATTCCGTTAACCAATCACATTGCCAACAATTCACACAAAATAGTGCAATGGCTCCAAAACGTCCAACCAACTAATTAGTGCAAGAAGAAAAATTATCCTGCTTTCGTAACTAAACACCATGCCCCCATGTCGATGGAACCATTGCTGTTAACAAGGGAATATCTCCAACTCGAAAATTCAGAGAATTATGAAATTTTGGGAACATTAAATGCACACTGAGGGATTGATATCGACTCCTGAAACTCTAGTTTCTTCCTGGACTTTATTTTGTAATTAGTCCACTGTGAGACGCAAGTTACTGCTTTTAATTAAATCTATTAAATGATGGAAGATCATCTCACGCGTGTTTTAAAATCTTCAATGTTTCATAATTTTCTGAATTTTCTAATTGGCGATTTTGCCTGATAACATCTAAGCCATATATTCTCTAAAATACTGCTTTGCGAATTAAGATTAGGTCTCTCGACTAGCCTGAACGGTATTCTGAACAACTAACCGACAGAAACGGAAATCTTCGAATCGGAAGGGTTTCTGTAACACTTTCTTCCTGTAGGACATTACCTTTTCTTTTTTCCGTGGCACCTAAATATTATTAAAAATATCATTAAATTACGAATAGTCTGTATAATCGGCTTTTAAAGAGAACATCTAAATATCTCTCTTAGTATCATAGATAGAGAAGAAAGACGAAAAGCAAAGTTATGCTGTTTAAGACGATAGACATGATGCTATCAAAAGATCTTCGAATTGAAGTCAACCTAAGGATCTTTCGAAGGCCTCGATCAGAAAATTATTATTGATGTATCATATTCGGTCTCTTGAACAGTATAAATGCACTTTTCGACATTTTCTTTTGTCTTCAATGTTAACAGAAAAATTTAGTTGTTTTATTTTTCCTAATTTCCATGATTAGAGAGTCTCATGTGCCAAGAACACACCTCAGTTTATTCTTAAGGTTCGCCATCTCCCTGGTCATCTCTTCCTGGGTCTCCAACAGGTCGTCCATTTCCCTCTGCGCTTTCCTCTTCATGGCCTTGTGCCTGCTAATCTCCTCCTCAGCCTCATCGAGCTGTCTTTTCAACGCCTTCATCCTGGCGTTTACCTTCTCAGCCTGCTCCTTATACTGGTCAGAGTTCCTCCTCTCGTCCTCCAACTGCAAACTCAGCTCTTTCAACTTCTTCTCCAGCTTCCTATTGATCTTCTGCTGCGCGAATCTCTCCTTAGCCTCAGTCTCCAGCTGTTCGTCCAGATTATTGATCTTGGACTCCAACTGTTGTATCGTGGCCTTGGTCTTCGCCCTCTGAGCAGTCTCCAGCTCGGTTAGCTTAGCTTTCAGCTCCTTATTCTGTCTCTCAAGCAACAGCTTGTGCGATTCCAGCTTCTGCGTGGTGGACCTCTCAATAGTCATTTCATTTGTCAGCTGTTCGATCGTTATCTGCGCTTTCCTGGCTCTGTCCATGAACAGTTCACCATTCGATTGTTCCTCTTCCAGCTCCTCTTCAAGGGTCGCAATTCTAGCCTCCAGTCTTCGCTTCTCATCAAGCATCAACGTGCCCTTGTTAGCATTGTTGTTCAACTCCTCCTGCAGCTCATCCCTCTCGTTCTCGGCAGCTCTTCTAGCACGCTCGCTGCTGGCAAAGTCCTCGGTCAACTGCATTAGATCCGCCTCCAGACTCTTCACTTTCCTCTCGGTCTCCTTAGCGTTCGCTGCCAATTCGTCCCTAGCAGCTCTAGCCTCCTCAGTCTCCCTAGTGCTGTCTTTGATCTGCGCCTGCAGCTTCTTCAGCTGCTTCAACGCGTCCTCTTTGACCTTGTTGTGCATCTCCAGCTGTTGTTCGATGTCCTTGTAATCCGCTTCCATCTTCTTGCGCTGCGCGATCGCCGCTGCTCTCTGCTTCCTCTCGTCTTCAAGCTCCGCTTCGAGGTCACGCAGTTGTTTCACTAGACCCCTTCGCTTTTCCTCAGCTTGTTCTTCTTTGGCCTGAAGGTCTCGCTCGAATTGCGCCCTCAAGGCCTGCATGTTCACCTCTAGACGTAGCTTCGCGTCCTCGGTGAACTGCAGCTCATCTTCGAGTTCTTCAACCTGGGAACGTTGCTCTGCCAGCTGGGATTCTAAAGCTCGTTTTGTCTTTTCAAGCTCGTGCACGTTCTTGTCGGCTGTTCCTTGATTGTTCACCAGCTCGTCGAGCTCCGATTGAAGGCCTCGACGAACGCGCTCGAGCTCTTCGACTTTCTCGTTCATCTCGTCGAGTTCTCGGGTCAAGGACAACACTCGGGTCTCCTTTTCTCGGGCCTCGCGCTCCGCCGCGTCTCGCTGCTCCGCGTACTGCTCCGACACTGCCTTCTCTTCAGCTAGCACCTTCAAGAATAACGTTAATTGTAAAATTGAATTCGAATTTCAAGGGTTTGCGAACACTGACTCTACCGTTACTCTCTACGACAATGTAGATGCACATGTAATGGCTGAATGTGGACTATGTATTGATGAGATTTGTTTATGAAGATCGACACCTTACGTACTTGTGCAATTGTAGTTAACGAATTAACATTAATTAGATTAATTTACAAAGTGTCCCGACTAACTTGGACACCTTGAATATCCTGCTTATTATTGATGACAGAATTAAACAATATTTTTCTGTAACATTTTTTTCTATTTTCAAAAATAAGCTAGATATTCACAAGTAATTCTCGGAAATAGTCCGTAAGGTGCTGCAAAACATTAAATCCAAAAAAATCATGTAGCAACATCGAATTAGTAATAATATTGTTATTAAAAACTCACAGAAAAATCCTCAAACTATCGTTAATAATAAAAAAGTAAATATTCATAAGTAGTACTTATTTACAACAACGTAATAAGTAGTGGCAGTAATGTATAGTCAAAACATTAAAAGTTACTTCCACCAAATGAGAATTGTTTTTCTATTTACCTTATCGAAATTCTTCTGCTTCTTTTCCAACTCCAGCACCTTAGCTCTCTGCGCTTCGAGCTCAATAATACTATCCTCCAACTCCGCTTGGATCTTCTTTTTTGATTTATCCAATTTATCATTGGCAGCCTGCAGCTCCTCAACCTGTCTTTGAATCGCTTCCATATCTTTGATACACCTCTTTCTAGCTTCCTCCAAGGCTACAGCAGCTTCGGCTTCGTCTTCTGCCTTCTTCTTCGCCTCCGCCAGTTGTACGTTCAAGCAAAGTACCTAAGCGAAACGGTTAACAATTAATACAGTCCCTAGCCAGAAAATTAGTACTGCTCACAATTTTCAACGTTTCTTGTGTTTTTAGTAAGATCTTTAGGCTTGGATTATTCAGGCTTTAAATTTGATTAGAAACATGAAGAATATTGTAAATCGTGAGTGGTCCAGATGGAAATTCAGTTTTTAACCCTACCTGTTTATCCAAGGCCCTCTTCGCTTCCTCTTCTTCCTCCAACTGATCATGCAAACTTTCCTTCTCACTTTCCAATGCTCTCAGTTTAGAGCTGAGCGCCAGCTTCTGCCTCGTCTCCTCCTCCAGTTGCTGCTGGAGCTCAGTAAATTGGGACTCGCAGGTGGTAGAGGCTTTCAGAGCCGCAGAGGCCTTCAGCTCCGCAGCTTCGAGCTGCTGCATGATGCTTTCAGACTCTTGTTGCAGCTTCGTAACCCTCTCAACGAGTTCTTGCCTATTTCTTTCCACCTCGGCGAGCTTGGCATTGATCTCAGCAAGCTGTTGCTCCGCCTGTTTCCTCCTCCTGTCAGACTCCTGTCTGCTAGCACTGACAGACCTCAGTTCCGAAGCTAAATCAGCATTCTCAGCCTCCAGAGTCCCCTTTGCTTTCTCCAAAACCGCTTTGGTCTTCTTCAAAGCGTCCATCTGCTCATTTATGGCTGTTAACTCCTGAGTATGCTTGTGACGCATGTCTGCGAGTGTGGCCTCGTGCATCGAGGTTTCTTCTTCCAGGTTCTTCTTCAGCGTCGCCAATTCCTGTTCCCGCTTGCTTCTCAGCTCCTGCTGAGCCGCCGTGGTGTCCAATGAATCCAGAAGTTCGTTCTTCAGAGCTTCCAGTTCCTCGTTCAAATCGCGCTTCAGTTTCTCAGCCTTGCTCCTGGCTGCCTTCTCAGCCTCCAAATCCTCCTGCAACTCAGCCAGCTGAGATTCTAACTCTCGCAGCGCCTTCTGCGCCTGAGCTTTCGCCGCACCCTCCTCGTCCATCTTTGCCATGACCTGATTCAATTCTTCCTCGCGTTTCCCTAGTTGCAACTGAAGCTCCTCCACCTGTGTCTTCCTCTCAGTCAACTGTTCCTTCAGGTCTGAGACCTCTGTTTCGATCTTCCTCTTCGACCTGTCCACCTCCTGCCTCTGCTGATGGTCTTTCAACAATCGTTCCTCTAAATCTGCAATGGTCGCTTCGTGTTTAGCCTTCAGTTTCGACAGGTGCTTCGCCTTCTCCTCCTCCTCGGCCAGCGTCTGGGAAAGATCATTCGCCCTCTCCTCCAAGATCTTCTTCTCCTTTAACAACTTCTGATTGGTGTCATCGGACAATGCGAGGTCCTCTTCCAGTTTCTTTATTTTAGCGTCGCACAGCACTTTTTCCAATTGCAGCTTCTGCCTGGCGGCTTCCTCTTCTTCCAGCTGCTCCTCAAGATCGCTGATGTTCAGCTGCAGCTTCTTCTTCTCCTGAGTCAACGCCGCGCTCCTCTCCTCTTCTTCTTCGATCCTCGCTTCCAAATCATGAAGAATTTCTTCTAGTTCCTGTTTCCTCGCCGCTAGTCTTGCTCTCATCTCCTCAGCTTCCGCGCATAATTCTACTTCAGCTTGTAATTGCTCAGCTAATACGGTCTTCTCTTCGATGGCTTGCTGGTATTTCCTTTCATACTCCTGTGCAGAGTGTAATTGCAGTTCCAGTTTGTCCCGCACTTGCTTCAGCTCGTCCTCTTTCTGTGTCAACTTCTCCTCCTGCTTCGTCACCTCTAATAATGGTTTCACTTTGGTGTACAAACGCCACCATTGCCAGTTTCTGAGTTTCAAGTATGCTGCGCAGTTTCTTTGAATGATTCGGATGGCGTTCAGTTGTTGGAGACGCTTTTGGTAATTCCGACGAGCCAGGAAACCGCGGCAGAACGCTTGGAAGTTGACGATTATGTCGGTGATCTTGTAGTCACGCTCCTCTTCGAGGTGAGCTAGCACGCCGGCGCGAAAGAATATCTTTGATTGACCCACCCGGTAGAGATTCGGATCTAATTCCAGCGCCTGAATCTAAAGTTAAAGAAAATACGCGAGTATTAAACGTAGTTTTTACATGGAATGATTCTGTACATGAATATAATCACCACTAAAGGTTACAGCCGGATAAGGTGGTCAAATGTGTCATCAAAACAAATTTGATCAGATTTGAAACTTACCACACAGGGTTTTCTTTGGGGGCCCTATCGAATGGTATGATGAACTTATCCGGCTGTACCCTTTTTCAAAAGTCAGAGATGTCGAGAAATTTACTTAAAATTATATTTACCATTTTCTCACACGCCTTCTTCCCATCCATGAATCCCTTGGGGATAGCGTTAGGCGTTAGAAGTTCGTATCTCTGCCTAAACTCCTGGAAGGGTATCCTGTTCGGGAATCCTTGACGGCAAATTCGAATTCCTTCGAGCACACCATTGCATCTCAGCTGTTCTAATACCAACGGAGCATCGATCTTTCCAGCCCGTTTCTCATGATTCGGTATGATACATCTGACAAAGTTAGGATTAGTATTTCTGAGAGTGACCATCAATTTCGCCAACTGCTCTTTGTACAACTGTGAAACAGTTCGGAACATTCCTTTCCTGGTCCTCGCACCGAATTGTGTGTCTGTTAAAGCCTGTTGGGCCATCCCAACAATCTCAGCGTCTTTCCAGATATGACAGACGAAAGGATCCTGCGAGTTCTGCAGGAGGCTGACCACATTTTCATTTAGAGGATCCATGTTCTTCATCAACCATTTCGCTGCAGAGTAATCGACCTTTCCAGCATAATGTATGATAGCAAAGTCTGCGACACCCCTGAAGTCTGTCTTCATAAATTTAGGGTGTACGCTGTGGGCTCCCACTAATTTCTCTACGAACGTCTTGTCGGTGGCCTTGGGGAACCAGCACTCCTCGTCCAGCAGTGCCATGATACCTAATTCGAAATTAGAAACAGCTCTTTAGTCTCAGCGTGCGATTAAATATATTTAATCCTCATCCGTAAACCGAAAACAACGGTTTTTTTTAAATCCAAAATTTAGCTTTGTTCCAAATCAATATTTCATAAAACTCAAGGATCAATCACTAGCCACACTCATATACTAAAGAAATATGTTTGGGTTTAACTTCGTTATAAATGCATATTTTTCTTTAAAAAAATTACTAAACATACTGCACTCTGTTACTCTTTTGTATGTTAATTCTTAGAAATAAATATATGATTTTTTTCCTAAAAATGGTGAAAAATCAATTTGTTTAAGTATTTAAAAGTGTATATAACCCCTTAAAAGACTTTGACCTTACCCATAGGCTTGTCGATAAGGTCAATGGTAGGTTGCAGGTCCAGTCCGAAGTCAATGAACTTCCATTCGATGCCCTCTCTCTGATATTCCTCCTGTTCGAGGATGAACATAGTATGGTTAAACAGTTGCTGCAGTTTTTCATTCGTGTAGTTGATGCAGAGCTGTTCAAAGCTATTCAGCTCGAAGATCTCAAATCCAGCCATATCCAGGATTCCAATAAAACTGGCCCCCTGCCTCTTTGTACGATCTAGGGACCTGTTGATCCTGTTTACGAGCCACCTGAACATCCTTTCATAGCAGGCTTTGGAGATTGCTTCGACAGCAAACTCAACCTGCTCTTTGGTCTGTGCCTTGGTCACAAAGTCCCTGCCAACCTTGATCCTTGGCTTCAAAAATGCTTTCGTCATCTCTGTGACGCTTAAGCCCAACAGGTGAGAGATCTTCTGGGCAACCGTGTTGTCTGGCAGTGTAGCCTGGTCCGAGTTCCTTTCTTGGCGAAACTGCATAGACCCAAACAGCATCACTGCGGACACTATGCGGAAGATAGAAGAGAAGTCCTCGTTGGTCATGCCCATTATGTGCATTGACTTTACTGTCGAGAAGAACTCTGCCGAGTCATCCACTCCTGGTACTGGCAATGCGCCATTTGAGAGGAATGGATAGTGTTTTGGATCCTCCAAGATGAATTCCTCTAAAAAATGTTTACAAACGTTGTATATTCAGCATGTAAAAGATATGTATAAGTTTAACCCCTTGCACTATAAGCTCGAGTCAGGCTCGTTATGAAGATTTTGAATAGTTTATTGTAGTCAATATTTTTGTTTTCTTTTTTTAGTAAATTCTAAATGTCAGAGAAGTTCGCGCCATTATAACACAAAGGATTAAAAATTTCTTGTTTTTGTTATTGGACAACTTCGCTCACTTTTCTGCTCTGCTGAAGCACCTGCGAGGAGCTGGTAGAATATATGGAAGGTCCTTTCGTCCTTTGCTTGTCGAATTGCTCTTGATTTCTCCAGGAGATAAGTTTCTATGTTTGCTCCAGCTATGTATCCTGATGCGTCAAAGTTTATTCGGATAAATTTGCCCTAGATGAACATGATAAATAAATATTCTGTTGTACCAATGTAATCTCAAATATGAATTATTAGCATTCTACGATGCCAATAATTACTATATTATAAATGTGAACACAGAATATATGCTGGAACTTACGAATCGAGAAGAATTATCGTTTTTCACAGTCTTGGCATTGCCGAAGGCTTCCAGAATGGGATTTGCTTGCAGAAGTTGTTGCTCCAATTCACCCTATTGTCAAAAATCATTCAATTAATGAAGACACAGCACTTCGAACTTCCAAACAACGAACATGTATTGCCATCGTCCATTTAATGCTCTAATGCTCTAATTTCATCTAGTATTGTTATAAACAAACAGTATAAACATCTGTTAAAAAATAAACATATTGTTACAGTGAGAAAGCCACTTCCAAACTAAGCAGCGATTTTTCTTAGGCTAAATAAATATTAAATATATTAAATAGTATTATCCAAAGTACACGATTAAAGTAATTAAAAAACTCTGAACTTCTTAATTTTTTAAATGTTAAGAAAGTATAGTACAGAAGTTCTAATCATCAGCAGACATTTAATTAATCTTAAAATTAATTATATTAATCATCGAAACAACAATTGAGGAAGAGCTGTAAATCCTAACATTAGTGATTCGATCATTTTAAAGCAGCCTTTCTAAATTGTCATTTCTTTTGTGTTACGTGTTACATGTTAGTAATTAATTTATAATTAAAACAATATTTGTGTTATCCACAGAAAACATCGATTTACTGAAAAGTGTGAAATAAAAGGGAGAAACAATAACAAGCATACAATACACATACACACAGATACAAGCACGACACAGGACACATTAATAAGTAATTCAATTAATCGACTCTCACGTTAATTACCGCAAATTTATCCGAAACGCATCCCGAGCCCTAAATCCAGTGAGCAGCGAGCAAGACAAGGGAGATATTTGTGTTACAATTCTACAGAACCTTTTATTAGCGTTTTTTTTTTTTTTAGATAAGCAAACTATCTTAAAAATGTCCCCGTTAAATCAACACCAGCTGGTTAGTATTAAAAGTGTAATTAGACTGGGCGTGGAGGTCGTTTTCTCGCAAAAAACAACATAAAAACGAATACACGATTAATTAGAGTACAGTGATACTCGGATAACGGTCTCCACATTATGTTAATTACATAATTATTTTGAAATGTGTGGTTAACTTCAATTTTATTTTTATTGATTTCTAATTTCATTGAAATAATAACGTACTAAGAAATAACACATTTACACCGAAATCTTGTAGAAAATTTTTCATTGAATAAACAAAAAATATAAAACATATATTTGTTAATGAATCCAGGTGATAAAAAATGGAGACTGTAATTACTGTATCACTGTACCAAAAAAAAAACAACAGCTTAAATAAAGGACAGTACACAATAATTGTTAAAAAATTATAATGAAAGGTTATTTTTAATTGCAGCTTGTGTAAAAAATATATTAATTTTGGAATTTGCGTTGTTTCTTGATCAAAGCGATGGAAAACGAGGATGAATAAAAAACGAAAAAAAAAAAATAGACAAAGAACAGATATAGCAGCGTGATTATTGCGTGAACAGAATTGTTGATCATTTTATTGTTTTGACTTACTATGATTAATGCCGGACTCGGTGTCTAGGTGTGTGTTGTGGCCGTTGAAAGTCAGCACCGGGAATGAAAGAATGTGCAAAGTTAAATTCACGAGTCCAAGGTCATTTGTGCATTATTTTGTACTGATATTTTTTGGTTTTTATTGAAGCTTCCCTTGCGCACCAAATTAATGATTAAACAATTTGTACAACGAAGATATATATATGCTTCGAAACAAAATTAGGGTCACGAGGGCTGTCAGCGTGATTCATACTCGTGGGATCCACTTTCATTCAATTATTCAATTTATTCGTTTAATTGTTTCCTAAAGAAATCATAAGAAAAAGGATTAATTTGTACATGTGCTATTTTTTGTAGTGATCTCGAAGTTTTCACAATTGTTGGCAAAACTTTAAACGATTAAATATACATAATAATATTTCAGCAAAATTTTCAATATTTAAGTATTAGACAATAAAATTGTAATTGATTACTAAGCTGTCGGAGTATCTTGAGAAAAAATCGTGTTTTATCTTAGGTCTTTTTAAACAGAAAAGACTGTGCTTTAAGAAAAAATTTCTTGGCTAAAAAAGACCGAAAGAAAATTTTCGAATTGAACGAAGTTTGAAAAGTTCAACCTATGGTAGCTCGGTGGGAAAAAATGATACGGCAAACTCCTCAGGCTCATTTTAAAGGGCAAATCCACTACTTTCACTTTCCCGAGTTACATTATTTTTGTGAATACCGATGGCATTGAAAATTCTGCCTAACAGAAGAGACTGCTCTTTCCTTGAAAATCTGACGAGATTGCTCTCGAAAAGCTTTAAAAAAAAAAAATTCGTTTCGACCCATACCACCACGAACGCGAAGAGACTAATAAAGTCTGCCCCCGTTCGAATGAGTATATAAAATCGCATGCACGATTTTCCGTGGCCGTTCGAATCGCGCCAAAAAACCGATGTTTTTCCTGAAAGAATCTCTCGCCGCAATAAATAATAATTCTAAGCATCGTTCCGGCCGATGGAATGCATAATTAATTCCGCGGGATTAAACGGCGTGACGCGGCGTCACGTGTTGCGAAACCCTTGGCGAGCCTCGTTTAAACAATTTCGCGTTCGAAACGCAGCTGCCGCGCTCGGCCTGGCAAGCGTCGAATTATGAAACGGCGACGACGCCGATTTTTTCCTATATAAGAGCAGAAGTTTCGAGGCGGCGCTCGGTGACTCAGAAACTCTACTCGAGTGACTCAAAGCCGAGTTAGGCCGATAAGTGGATCGTTTCGCTGAAAAAGGAGAGATCCTTCAAGAGCCAGTGATCTATGATGGCCTATCGCGATCGGAGAACAGACTCGCAGTATTCAACAATCTCGCAACCGGCCCCTACCGACGCGTTCGATTACGCAACTATTTTTACGCGCCAAAATCGAAAATTTCTTCGAATTTTTTTAACACGCTACATGTACATTTTGAAATTCTCTATATAAAAAAAGTACTCAATTATTCATGGCCATTTGTTCAAAAGATATTTAATATAATTGACAAATATTCCACTGGTTTCTTAAGCTTTCGAAAGGCTGGTTTTTTTTTTTTTTTTTAGAGAGAAAGAATGTCGTTTAAGAAAATATAGTTGACCTTCGCGTAATTTCTATATATAAATTCATAAAAAAAACTGGTAGTGTGAAATTGTGTGGTTCGTGAAATCGTGGAATTTTTATTTGAAATACTTTTCTGTATCAGCAACGGTTTTGTAAATATTTGTGACTGATATGAAAGAGACCCCCTTTATGTTTGTATACTTGTAAATTCCCTTAAAGGAAAAAAGTATAATCTCAAATATACAAAATGGCGAATTTATGTGTCAAAAACATCTATATTCATCTCCTCATATTCTACTCTATTCTGTAGAATCAATTATTTAATTAAATCAACCGAGTTCTTCATTGAATTAGTGTGAATTTATGAGGGATTCCAGAAATCAAAATAAGATAAAATATCTTGGGTGAAAGTGCTGAGTACATAAGTTGTGAAAGAGAAAGTCTTGCGGAATTTATCGACCGCAGTCGGTAAGGTAGAGTCGCGGCGCGCGAAAATTAGAATTTAGAAACTGAGGAATTATCGTGTTGTGTCTCAAAAATCTGGAGAATCTAAAGAAAAAATACGAGCAGACGATTCGGAGAGCCTGTTTTATAAAAACTGGCTGAAACCGGATAAGCAAAAGAAAAATTACAAAAAGTAAAGAAAAACAGTGCAGATAAAATTCCACAAAGATAAAATTCCTCGAAGATTAAATACCTAGTTTATACAGATTTTGTTTGCTTCTGTCTGTTGGAACAAGTGAATCACTATTTTGTTTACATAAACTGTTATTGGAGACTCTGTTACCACTTGTAAGATAATGATAAAAATTGTAATATCAAAGTTTAGTGAATTTTGTGTTTGTAAAAAATATATACAAATGTTTTCTATAGTTTTCCATGGTTTTCTATAAATAAGCTTCGGTTACAAAGTGTACAGAGAGGAAACTCAGTGCGGGGAAAAGTTCATTTTATAACTATTAAGAAAAAATGGCTACTATAAAAACAGTTGAAAAAATATAGACTACCAAGGAAAGTATGTACAATTACGCTTTTCGTAGCTACAATTCTGTGATTGTATATGTTTAAATACAATTGCACCTCTGTACACAAGTGAAATAACACTTCAGAAAAATACGCTCCCTGGGTTTTTACATCTGCTACCTTTGAATCTAGCGAACTCTCCAAATAGATTCGAAGAAAACAGTCCAACCAGAGGAGATTTCCAATCAAATTAGTCTTGACAAAAAGAGATGAAACCTGGAAGCATTTCGTGATTGGCTTACCGCGTTCGATTTTGGCTTTGAGGCAGCAACGTACGCCAAATATTGGATCACTTTCTTCGTGTTTTCGGTTTTTCCCGCGCCGGACTCGCCGGTGCATAAAATCGATTGATCCTCTCGATCTGTTAACAGAATTGCCAGGAAAACATTAATCTATATTTAATGTGTTTAATATCTTTGTAAACCCGCGTTTGTCTCATTTGTGAATCTGTATTTAAGTCAATTCGTTTATTCTTATTGTCCTCCAGAAACATTATGATTTTTTCAATTTTACCCACTATGTACAAAATTAATCTAAACACGACAGGTACCTACAGCGTTTCTTCAGAAAAATTTGAATAAAAATGCGGAACAGCATTTTTTTATTCAATGCTTAGTATTCCAAGCAATTCGAGTTCAAAGATTCCTCAAGTTTCAAACTGAGCGCGCTACCAAGTCACGTGACGGGCCGCTTCCCCCTCTCCTCGTCTACCCGTGCGGATGAGCCATACCAATTTTGAAACCTAATTTACTCGAAAACTAAGCCTCGAATAAAAAAATTTTATTTTACACTTTTCATTCATTTTTGTGTGAGGAATTGGATAATGTTATTTTTTTTAACACAGTAAATAGATGGATCGTTTTGATTACCCTGAAGCATGGAACGATATGCAGTGTCGGTGATGGCGAAAACATGGGGTGGGACCTCGTGTCTTTTGATACCCTTGTACCTCTCCATTATCTTTTCCGTGTAAATTGACAGTCTCTTGTATGGGTTCACTACCACGCAGAAGAGCCCGGAATATGTCTGCAATCACATAATTGATGTCATAAGCAATTATACCATGAGGAAAAAATTTGTTAAGGAAAACACGTTGCGAAAAAACACTTATCAAACAGTGAATGATACAGGATTAATTAGTGACCAGTAATTAGACTGTTAATCATTGTGTAAGCATATAATAACTTAATAAGATTATAATGTGGCATAATTGCCATTGTGCAATTACAAAACTCAATTTGTATGGAATTTTCTCGGCATTCTCAGTCCATTTAGAAAATAAGTACAATTTCGAATTTCGCGAGGATAGAAATTACTAAAATTAACGAGGTGGTAAAAGTGCCACTGATCAATTTTAATTTCAATCGGAGTACTTTTTTCTTTGTATTTTTTCAATCCACTTAAAATGATAAAATCGATCAAAATTGGTATATAATAACGAAATTAAAAATCTCTCGTAGGAAATATTGTGATATTTAAATTAATGTATCCCAATATATTAAATGTTGTACCGATTTTCCATTTTTCTTTTCAACGCTATAGCACTGACGAGGCCCTTGGTGGCTTTAGCACCGCATGAATAATTTACGAGTTGAACGAAAAGAAAAGATAAAGTGTGCGTCACCATTCAAGAAAGATGAGCAAGCGGATCAGTTTACACTTTACACAAATTCATGCCGACGTGTAACCCTGAAAATATGTCGTTTAGAAAGCGGTCGATGATATTTTTCCAATTTTTCTAAGCTCTCATTACATATTAATTGTATTCACTGTCAACTGATTTCCTAATTATTTTTTGCTTATTGAGAATAATCTGAAATTTATTTTTCAACATTTTACAGTCATTCATTTTCCTTTTATTCGCTTTTATTTACGTATTTCAAATTTCCACCGTCTTCAAAATTGTCTAGAATTTATAACTGAATTTTTTCCAATTGTTCATTTTAAACTTTCATTTTCCTGAGTATTTTCTAAACTGTATTATACTTATTATTAATTGAATGAAATGAAACGTTTGAATAGAGGTATTCATTCTCTTGGGAGTTGTTTAGGATGTATTGTTTGAACGAAGATTGTTTGTTTTCGAGATATTGTATGGAACAGTTGTTCAAGAAGGCTCTTCCTGAACAGAGCACTTGCAACAATAGTTAGCGAGATAGCAATGGTACCGGTAGTGGTTTGATAAGAGGTTAAATAACTCTTGTTCGCCTCAGTACCAGAGATAAGAGGATAAAGGCAGGTTCATGGTGTCTTCACTGAAATAAACCGATGACCTAATAATCACTGGCAATAATCTTATTGTCACGCAACGTGGACCTTGTATTGTCAACTGCAGACTATGTTCCGATTATATCTCCAGAAACTTCCACTCTTAAAAATACTCCAAATAAAAAATCCTATACACCCTATCGTAACTATCGGAAAACCAACTAATAAAATAATTAAAATTTGAAAAAATTCAAATCCAATTTCCAATTTCATTCTTTGAATTTATAGGGACTACAAAATTAATTATTAAAACACTAATAAAATGTAAGGTAGCAAATTAATTGAATTGATTAAATTAATTTTTGAAGTACTAGATATATTTAAAAAATGCTAAAATTGCATTAAAAAAGCCGACGTGCAGCTGATTAAATATTCTATGGGATTTTCTCCGATTTGTTAACATTGCTACGGTTAAGAGAGGCCAGAGAAAAAAACTGTTCACAGTAAAATGGTAATCCACGGTTATTTGATTCCTTTTTTTCTTTTTTTTTTTTAACAGAACTCCCTCTCCTCCCGAAGGGACTCCGAAACCGGTCTCTCCGTGAGTGTTGTGTCGTCGACCTGCCTAACATTCCTGCTTATAGAGCCTACTAACAATCACCGCCTCCAACTCCCTCTTACGGAAAACTGCATCTTTCCTTTTATTGGCTCTATCGAACGCCAATAAGCAACTGCATTATTTCATCCCGCTTTGCGATAAACACGATCTGTTATAAATTGGATGAAAATGGAATATTGAAATCCTGTTTTAAAATTCGACGAAAAGAAGAAAGTACCATAAATCACGGTGCAACGGTGCATCCTCTTGCACTTTGCGCGAGAGAAAATCCAAAACGAGTTCTCGGAACCTTGAGATTCCTCTCCTTTTTTAAAGCGCGTTTTTCCTTCAACCGAATACAAAAATATTCGGCTGCTCTCGTTGACATTAAATTAATAAAAGAATAATGGAACAAAATTTCGGAAAACGAGAAAATAATTACAACAATTAAAGGATTTTCACTGTATGTAAAATAAAATTGTAAAAAATAAGAAAAATTTCAAGTAGAACTACACAAGTTAAGGAAAAATATGAAATCTTATAAAGTAGAGATTTCAAAAACGTCAGAAAAAAATAAATAAAGTGAAATACAATTGTAATAAAGAGTGGTAAATAACATTGGAAGTGATAAAATGCGATTTTAAAAAGTAAGAAGAAAATAAAGTAAAATGAAGTAACGCCAGAAGAGATAAAATAAAATGTCAAGAAACAGGAACACATAAAATCTCATTTAATTGAATTCATAAAAGGTCTTAAATGTACCGGGTGATTCGCCAAATTGGCTGCCATCGTTTTCCTGAAACTGGCCGGTGCACTTTAACGCCTTTAAAGGGAAAGTTGCATAATTTAAGAGACGTGCATACTGCACACAATTTTTGCAACAGTATGTTTCAACTCTTTCGAGCCTCGACGTCTCCCTCTCTCTCTCTCTTAAAAAAAAGTATGATACAAAAGTAGAAAAATGATTGCTGTGATGAGTTCCTCGTGACGTCACGAAAGTTTGTGAAATAGAAAGTTCATGAGGCATCGCGTTCCTGGTATGGTGACGCATAACCATGGAAATTTGGTGAATCCCCGTCACTCGTATTTCTTTTCTCTGGTTTCCTCAACTTCCAGGGAGAACGTACGAGGCTTATGGCAACGAAAAATTCCAGAACAAGCGGAATATGGTTCGCTGTTCCATAGTGATGTTTTCGAGTCGACTTACAATTAGAGGAAGCTGCACCAGGTCGATTCAAACGTGCAAATCTTTTTTCGGACTAGCTAACCTTTTCGGTTGCTCAGATCTTCATCTGATGGATCTCTTGGCTCGCACCGCACGCTTCTGGATCCGATCTAGCGATCCAAAACGGGCCTAAAATCTTCTGGTATTTTGTTCATACAATCCTCAATAATTCTGCAATTTTTGCAATTCTACAGCTTCCTGCTTAATCGGTGCAATTTCCTAATAAATATATTTTCAAACTGCCATAACTGTACAAGAAAAAAAAAATCGTACGGCAATCTACCCGTGCCATTTTAAAGGGCGAGATCTCTTCTTTTCGTCTAACTCTAAAATTTTCTAGAAACGTGTTTACACCAAGAATTTTTCAATTTTCAAAAAATCTTTTCCCTGGCTCGAAATCTACTTTTTGTAAAGAATCCATAAAAAAATTGTCAGAAATGACACCGGCATAGAACTCGGAATTCCCCCACGAGGTTATGCAACCGTCAACAAAATTATACTAAATTGAAATTCGAAAAACCTTGAAGACCTTTTTATTGCTCGCTCTGTGGTACAAAACTGTATCGTGAAAAAATGAACTGGGGGATGCTGAAAGTATAGAATTCGCCCTTTATTTTGAGCCTAAGCAGACGACTACTCTCTCATTTTTCTTCGCTGTAAGAGTGTGAACGTGAGCAATTCAGCTTTAAAAATTCGGCTATCGGATTGCGACCACACGAAAACGGAGGAAAAACGGTGAAAAGGAAGTCGAGGCTCGCTGCGAAGGAAGAAGGAAGAAGTCGGCGAGGTAGGGGTAGGATATGGGCGTGTAACGAAGCGTGTACAGCGAATCTATCCCGGAATCTGTGCGGTTTCGTCAGAGAGGTTCGGTTTCTTTCCTAAGAAGACCGAAACTGTTTGTTGACTATAAATGGCACGAAGTCTTCAGCGAAACTGAACCTCTTTCTCTCTTTCCCTCTTTTACTCGCGGTCGGTCTGGCGTACAGTACCAGCGTGCCGGCGTTTATGGCACCGCGAGGAAGCGGGTTAAGGACACTCCTCCTTATAAGGATTCCTCCTTGATCGGTCTCATTCTCTTTACTTCTCTCGCTTAAATTTGATAGATCGAGATGCGTTACAGCTGCTGCGCTCCGATCTACTTTTACGCTAATTGCGATCGCTATGCTGCGCACCGATTTTCTCGCCGCGAATATTGAAGTTCGAACTTCGCTTCGCGATTTATATTTACCTCGGTAAGTATAACGTTCCGCGAAATACTGCCGCGGAATCAAATTATTAGAGCCACTTGCACGAGCTCGTAATTTCACGTTAGCACCGTCAATTTTTAAATGAAAGTCCGGCTGGGCTCCTATCATTTTTATATGGATATTAATGCTCGAAAATTATAAATTCACCCGATTCTGTATTTTTTGTAGGAATTTTGGGTCTAATAACTTATATATTCACCGTATATTCGATTTTATCATTTTTGGAACTGAATTAAATTTTATAACTCCTGCAACTATCGATATTTTAGGACTTTTACAAGTATATTCAGTTGTATAATTTATACCATTGTGCTTCATTTTTTAATTTGCAGGATTGTATTAAATTTCATATCTTTTACGACAGAATTTCATTTTACATATTTAAGGGAAATTTATATTGTGTTATATACCATTTTGTAGATTTGAAATATAACTCTATAGTGCAGAATTGTGTTCTTTATGGTAATCGCCTTTGAAAAGTGAATTATGCCCCTTCATAAAAATGGCCCCAACGGAATTACCAAACTATTTTCCCGTATACCTGCGACCCTTATTAAATGACTAGAATTGTATTTCTTATAGAAATGACCCCCCAATAAACTACTAATTACGTGTACTTATGAACATAGCTCTTGAAAAATTTGTTATACATATGCACCTCAAAAAATTACAAAATTAAAGCATTTTACATATTCTTCACTGTGTAAGAATCGATAAACATGTCTAATCAATTCCTAATTAGTTATAAGTTAGTTAGTATAGTTTCCTTGATTAATCTTAATTACTGGAGCCGAGAATGAATAACATGCTGACAAGATTGTTATTAACATTTCTTGAAATAGACGTTCGTAAACAAAGATTCGACAATCTGTGGAACGTTTGAATTTTTATTTTTTGGATGATCTTACAGTACCAATCATAATTGGAGCACATTTTTAGCGGTAGCTGTAGCTATAGTTACAAATTTATCGATTTTAATCAAACTTTTTCGACGATCTAGATGGCAGAGATTCGTATGATTTCAGAACGTTGCACGGAATGCGATATATTGCGGATCGAAAGAAGAAAAATCAGCACGTACGAGGCACATGCATGACGTCATTCCTTCGTGTCCTAGAATGCCTGCCATACGTAAGCAGATATTTCTATATCGTAAGGCCCAATCGAAACTCAAATTCTTTTTTAATTGATCCCGACGAAAATCGAAAGATTCTTCGCCGGACCCGAGTCACGTCAAGCCTCTATTATCGGAACACCCGTTATCTAGGCGGCACATCTATTAGGCCACCTCACGAATAATGCAAATTATTTCATATTTGTAAATTTTATGTCGTACTTATAAATTTTATGTCGTACTTATAAATTTTATTTCATTTTTTTATTATCTCTTACTGCCACATTTATGGCCATGATTATATACCAAATAAAAATGATATGGTTGGAATATTTTCATGCTTGTACACTGTTCCTCGTTCGATTCTCGATGATCCCCTAATCGCTGGAAACTTTGTACAATCGTATCGTATCTCGTGTAACTGCAGATTACATAGTGTGGATACGTAAGTTGCACAAACTTCCCAGTGATAATGAAATTTTGAGAAAAACCATTAAAGCCTGGAAAAAATCTGCTTCGGCTGGCTTCTCAAAAAAAAAATATTAAAAAGTGACTGGATGGTACTCTTTGTTGAAAAAATTGTTAAAAATTACTAAATTATTTCTACTTGTAACTGCGACTCTTAAAAGAAGATAATAAAATTATATTCTTTGTTGAAATGGTTCCTAAAAATGCCTACAATTAAATTCTTTTATCCTTAAAGAAACGACACTTAATGAAATTAATAAATAATTTGTCCGTATATGTATGACCCTAAACAAATGATTAGAATTGATTTTTAAAGAAATGTCCCCCCAAAAGCCACTCCAATTTTTTTTTCTTTGTAGAAGTCACCCTTAAAAAGTTAATAAATTATTTCTCTTTTAGATATGCTCAAAAAATGTTACTGACATCGTGTTCTTTATAAAAATGACCGTACAATGACAGGAGAAAAAGTCAGAAATTTCTATAGTGTTCAACACTAAAAAACACGGTGAGTCAATGTTACGTGGAAGTAAGATACGACAGTGGTATCAGTTACTGATAACACCTAAGAGACGGGACGTATTGCGGCCGTCCAATAACACGAGAAATTCTACCTTCACTCCATTTAAAATGATTTTTGAAAGATCCAATTGCAATTATAACGTTTCCTGCACTCGTTCGAGTCACTTCTGATAGCATCAGCAAGTGAATGCACTATCAGAAACTACTTAAACGTAATTATAGCTAATGCTTTCTGTGTAATGTGCTGTCTGTGTATTTGCTAGCAGGCAGAATATTACTTTTCGCGATAAGAAAAGATAACGATCATTAGAATGACCAGTGTTGCATCGAATGAGCGATTGTTAAGTGTAAACGTCTTCTAAGTTGTAATTAAATTTTGAAATTAATTGCTTTTGTCGGAAAAATCATATTTTCAACTTTGGGCACTTTTCATACGTAAACCATAAAATTCATGTAGATATTTTTTACATGAAATATATTTTCCAATAATCTTATAAACATTTAAACACGTTTAAATTTGGTTCAAAAATGTTTTGAAAAGATAAGCCGAATTTTCAATTTTAGGA
Organism: Halictus rubicundus; assembly: GCF_050948215.1. Classification (NCBI taxonomy): domain Eukaryota; kingdom Metazoa; phylum Arthropoda; class Insecta; order Hymenoptera; family Halictidae; genus Halictus; species Halictus rubicundus. The sequence continues at coordinate 9,582,279 of NC_135159.1, read as the reverse complement.
ATTTTGGCAATTACATAAATTTCTTTTATGCAAGAACCAGTTTGTTGATTATTTCAGAAAAAATGGGGCCATTCAAATTTTTCCTGCTGAGATCAGCAATCACCATTGTAATATACTTCGTCCTAACTTATCAAAGGCGATAACTCATTTACAACATTTACATATCTTCACTATGAAGATATTGTGATTAGTATTATTTTTACTGTCTAGGATCTGGGTTAGACTCAATGACATGATAGTGAATGTTAAAAATAGTAGACGATTACTAAATAATTTTCAAAATAATCAAACCCTGCTAGATGTTTAACTTAGGTTTTTTCAGTAACAAAAATCAAAACACTAGTCATTTAATTTAAAATTAGTAACAAACAAATTTCAATTCTTTAAGAGCTCTTCAAAAATTTAACTTAATACCATTCTCAAGGAACAAAATTTTTTCTAGTTTTCATGAATTTAAAACTTTGTTTACATTGTCTCAATTATCCACGGTTCTAGTCATTATAATGAAATTATGCTCTGCAAAGTACAGAAGTATGATATATTTAAAGCAGTATATAATTTTATGCATAACTTGTTTTATATGAACTCAGTTTCTTTATCATAATTGAGTATTGTTAATCTCCATTACAATGAACAGAGAAATCTAGATAAGAAGATACTATATGATACTAATTATAGATTAGAACACATTATGATACATATATTGTATCTAGACAACTATCACAATAAAACACTGAAACCTAGAGTTGCGGAACCATAAATAAAATTAATAAAATCTGCACCCATTGTACAACAACAATGAGGTCAAGTTTCTATTGTTTTTTGAATGAAACACATTCCTCAGATATTATCTAAGAATAAACCGCATTAAACAATAGCCATCATTGTCTTTGTGTCCACTATCATTCGGTTTCCCAATCTTTCATTAGTACAATCATAACTCCAATAAATAAACTATAACAATTTTTTAAAAACTGTGATAAACAACTAAGGATTTATCTTAGTGAACTCATTGCTCAATTGCAGATTCAATTGTGAACCAACAAACTATCCAATCTAATATAATCTATGAATTTCTTTTGTAACTATCATTTAAAATAAGGTTGTACAGCAATCTTTCAAAAATCTATTAACACGTTCGCTACCAGTGTTTGTTTCTATTTCACAGTTATGATATTCTATAAACCTCAACTTATCCTTTAATATCTCTAAAGAACATAAAGTTCTTTAACATTATGTTGTGTCTTATCATTTCAAACAAAAAACACTTAGGTGTGTCGATGAGATAAATTCTCTTTACGTACAAAATATGGGACATAATACTTAACTGCAATTCTAACAAGAGTAAAACACTACCGCAGAGAAGTAATAATCTCCTTGAATATCATGCTATCCCTTAGAATTCTAAATAATAACGACAATTCTAAATAATATTGATACTGGTAACAAACACATCAACGTTTCTCCAACAGATAAACTGTTAAGGGAGGAGCACTGTGTATGAACTTCACAACGCTACAGCTGATTCTACATTTCTCCAGCTCCCAAGGTTAAGAAAACCTCTGAATCACTATGCTACATTCCTGAAAGGTGCGAGAGAAAGAGCTACCTCTTGTCAAAACTCCTATGACAGTAAAGCAGTAAAATCTGTCAAACTCACATAGATGAGGCCCGAGTAGTATCTGTCTTTGAGGTTATGCAGCACGGAGGCTTCGTTGAGGCACGTCAGTTCGGCCATGTCCTCAACCTTGTCGTACTTAGGCGGGTTCATTTTTTGGATATCATCCTTGGCGACGAGCACGCGTTTCCCCGTCTCGGCGATCTCGACCTCGACCTCGTCGCCACGCTCGCCTTTGATACCTGCCGCCACGAAGCCCTGGGTGTCGTGCGGAACCCACACGAGCTTCTTCTGTGTCCATTCTGCCTGGGTCGCCGGATCGTTGAAATTGTTCCTGTCGACGGAAAGGAACCGTAGCTCGGGGTCCGAGTGGTCCACCCTCGAGTCGACGTCCGCCATTTTTGTTTTCGAGATCACTAGCTGCTCGAGCCGGCTTCAGGAACGAACGATTCCAAGGACGATCCTCCAGAGACTGGCCGCTCCGTGACAGGGACGCACATGTAACTGTCCACACAAAACCGCTTTTTCCCCGTTGTTTCTTTCCAGTGTTCGTTCCTCGGCGGCGGCTCGGACAATGGCGAGGAGAGGCTCGAACGGCTCCTGGTCTGTTCTACTCCGAGGTACGTAGTTGTTCTACAGCCTTCAATGCTCCGAGAGATTGTTTTCTTTATCGCACCGCGCAGCCATCTTCTTTCTTCTTTCAAAGGAGTCGAGTGGTGGGGGATTGATGGGAAAATGCGCCGTACAGTGGCGCACGAGTCGACGCGTGACGTGGTCCTCGAGGGATCTCATTGGTCGGACCGCGAGCACGCCAGCCAATCAGAGACGTCAGAGCGTAATATATTTTCTGCCAGTAAGGTGCGCTTTCTATGGTTTCTATCTTGTATGGTTCTTATTGCATCCGTCGTGTGCGGCGGTTTTAACCGTTATTTTAATGTTCATATATTTAACGTACAATACAGTTTTTTTGTAATCGAAGCGAAAATGTATTTTATATTGGAATTTTATATTGACGCCAATTTCAATGCATTACGTTTGTTGTAATAATATTCCATATTTTTGAATACGGTATAATACTTAGTTTCAGTTGTGAAATTCATATAAACGTCCTGTTTGAAACTATTCATTTAAAGATTTAAGCTAAAAGTAACAGTAGGGTATGCGTGGAATTTATTTCAGTCATACTACCTGTTATGATACGATAATAATAAACACCATTTGGAAATTATCGTTTTTTAATATTTGTTGTTCGCATGGGTGTTTGAATCGTGCATACAGTAAAGTAACGCTTGGAGTATAGAGAAGTTTCACTACGCATGCGTCAAGTACGCAGTTGGAACGAAATTTAAAAACAAATTAGACTGTGAAGATTATTTCACATTGAATAATGTAACAATTTGATACTTCTAATGGGAAATTTCATTTTTGATAAACTATACTGAATTACAATACTATTTAACAATAAAATCGTATACAGGGTGTCCCGTTAAAAATTGTCATACTTTGTGCTCTCTCTCAAGATATTTAAATTCTATTATCATTTTTTTCCAATTAAATGTTTCATTACAATACCATTTAAATTTAAAATAACCGCATCTCGCGAGTTTTCGAAACTTGAAAGTTCTGTTATCATTTTCCATTTCCAATCGAAACTTTAATTACGATATCATTTAAAATTTAAACAGTAAAATTATATGATATGTAGCAGTTCAATTATAAGTACCTTTCCCCAACGTCACGTTGCCATTGATGACGAGGTGCGATGATAAGTGTGATAAGGAAAGGAAGTGTTTCATCCCGGATCTATTATTTGGACCCATCAGTAAGACTACGCATTAAACGTTATATCATTAATATTTTCGGTTCTTCTACATTATTCATTTATTTTACAGGAGGTCCAGCATCAAGTGGTTCTTCCCGCCATCACGGCGCTACCAGCGACTACAGCAGCGCCGGAAACAGACGTTACAATCGCACCCCACGTTCAAGAGTGGATGCCCGTGGTTCGTTACTTCCTTGATAAGTAAATCCGTTGTAACACACAGTTTTCTTGATATAGCTTAACCAAACTATATGATGCAGTTTCAGATCAGCTATATCTAATGATTTCGACGTAATCGCTACACTTTAGAAGCGATCGTCCAACAACTCGTCCGATTTTATCATTGTCTACCGCGTAAAATTTACATACATGCCATCGCGACGTGTTCAACGTCGGGTATCTTTCGCAAAACAACATTTACATAGGATCGCGGACAGTGAATCAATCTCAACGTTGAACATGTTTCTTATGCCAAGCCCAACAGCTGCAGTGGAGTCTATCCAAAATTGCAAGCTGCTGCCTTTATGGAGAGGCAATCCAGAGTCTAACGACTGGACTTGGAGAGTCTCTAACAGTCTCTAAGTGGAGGAAATGAGAACCGAGTGACGTCACGAGCCTGTAGTGAGTCACTATTGGGACGTTGGTGGAATAATCCTCGAAATGTGACGTCATGTAATCCCACGGAGGGAGTTCTGCGGCAACGCTACCGATAACAACATTGACAACTGAGAATGTCTGTATCTTTCTGAAATTTTCACAGCGATTTATTTTACTACATGAATTTTGTTGGAAGACTGCGCAACATGAGTAACGTCGGTTCAAGTAAGTTTGTAACTATTTATATACCCTTTTCCATTGAAGTCCGAGAATCTTCTGACAAAATAATCCCTATCTGAAGCGCTACGACCGAAGAGGAATTAAATATAAATTATTTATGTCTTCAACTTTCCTAAAAGTGAATCAAACGATTTGGATTTTATATGAGAAGTTGAGGAAATTAAAGGCATTTTATAAATTTTTAATACAAGCCCACATAGAAAAGTTGGAAAATACAATCTTTATAGCATTTGCTCGGGAATATCAACAAATTTAAATTTTTACAAAATTTCTTCATTACATCATCTGGTTAACTAATTTTACTATGTTCTCTGAAAAATCCAAGTTGTTTGATCCACTTTTAAAGAAGTTGTTCTCTTTTAAAGAGTGGACAAGGACTTATGGGATCGACTGTACGCATTCAATGTACAATTCTTAAGTGTTTTTTTTCTTTTTTGATTATTTCTTATTTTTTTATCATTCCATAAAAAGTATAAAATCCTATAATAACATTGACAACTAATTAATAATTTATATTTTATGAACAGATAGTACTAACAACACATTGCCATCAGCGAAGAAGAAGGTATACGAGAAGAAATTCTGTGAGCATTGGCTCAACGAACCTATCTTTGCAACATGGTTGGAAAAGTACGATGGCAATGTATATCATGCGAGGTGCAAAGCATGCAAGAGTAACTTCAAAGGTGGAAAAAGTGAGCTACTGAGGCATGTAAAAACAATAGTTCATACCATAAGGATACAGCGATTAGGCACCTCAAGTGAAGCTAAAACTAACTCAAGGTATGTGTTGGATATCGTTGAATACGGTAATAGCTTTCGTTTGCAGGAGTATTTCATTCGAATGCTGTAAGCGTTATTACTAGACTGCAGATCTTTATGCATTTATGGCTTCTGAAAATTAAAAAAAAAGCTAGAATACTAGAATAAAAAGCTAGGATTTGTCTCCACTTTCTTAAAATATGTCTTCAAAAATTGCAAATTGCATTGTTACGTACGGAGAAGTTTTCTCCCGTGGTAGAATTTTCTAATCTCTTTCCTGAGAACGAAAAGCGTCCCAACAGGCCTGCTTTTATTAATGGAAAGATACCGTATGACTTCTTTTCGTAGAAATTCTTTAGAGCATTCCCTTCTGGCATCCGTTAATTAAGTTTCTGATAGAAATAGCCTAGGTAACCTTCCATTAACCCCCTATTAATGAAAATCTAACTGAGGCCTGGTTTTCATTCGAAATGACAAAAAATGTGAGTGTGACCCTACGTGATATAACATTTTAAACAGAGTCCCCCTTTCATTTTCAGGGTATTTTCATTCTCTTCGGACTCCCCAATTTCGCATTGGGTTCGTTCACGAAATCTCACCTCCTAGCAGCTCCCCGGTTTCGCACCGGATTCGTCTGCGTTTGACTCAAGTCCTAGAGGCTCCCTGATTTCGCAACAGGTTCTTCCCGAAGTCTATAATTTTAGCGACTCCCCGATTTCGCATTGGGTTCGTCCGCGTACTTTAAGTAACAAATTGAAACCATATTCCTGGAGTAATAACTCCTCACCGGCCTCTCGCGTTGCTCGCAGCCCTGGCTCGTAACAGCATAAACATGCGCAGTTTGGCGGCTAAGAAATGAGTGAGCGAAAGAGAAGGAAAGTGCTTTAGTTCTAAGCGTGCTAGAAGATAAGGCGATAAGGCTATCTAGCAGGCCTTGTCTTCGTCTAATTAGCCCTCTAGTAGCGTGCGTGATAGATTGCTATGCTTTCAACAATAATAAAGAATATGACGATTTGAGTTGCGTTCTTAAGAAAGGCTATAGCCGGGTTTGGGGGACACATCTGCCCTGGCGGTATTTTTTTCTAATTTGAGCCATTCGATAGCCTACCAAAAAAGAGACCTTTCAGCTAAGTTTTAGCCCGATACCTCATCTGTAAGGGTAGTTATAGAGGAAAATCGAGAATCCAGTTTTTGGCCCATTTTCCCCATTTAATGACAATTTAAAATTCTGAAAAAAATCTGATACATTTCACAAACCCGGCTATAGCCTTTAAGACCAAAGTTGGAAAACACGAGTGGCCGAATGAATGGGGGGACCTGTTCTCATTTCCGCAAACGTCCTTAGTCTGCCAGCAGCACTTGGCAACACTGGATTGGAAACCGCGGTGTGGGATACACGCGACGAATTCTATGTACGTTATCCATTGTCAAGGTGGTAGGATTGAAGACACTTCTCTATTCACACGTTGTTAGCAGCCTCCTGTGGTACGTGTTACTAATGGGATAATACACATTACAATTACCTGCAATTTTTGTATAAACGATAAAAACGACAAATTGTTTTGGTAGTTCTAATACTATAATCCTCTTGTTTATTCTCAATCCTTTCATCAGCTATAAATCTTTCGATTTTTGCTGTAGTTTATGTCCCTTAACTTGATTTTATATACTTTTCATATGCAAAATATATTTTTTATTGTAAAAAATGCTTGTTTAATTTCTTTTCCAGCAAGATGTATTATGAAAGTAGTAGTTCTAATCGCAGTGCCGACACCAAAGTCGTAAGTGTAGAACATTTTTTTCTGTAGACTTCAAAATACAGTAAATTCTCATTACGAGTCAGTCCCGCCGTTCTTTTTACTAACTCTTATACGAAATCGGAGGTTCTCGCCGAATGTCGCACTTAAAATACACAGGGCACGCTGGAAACCTAAGAGTCATATACGTCTACAAGTCATAAAAAACCTATGACTACTAAGCGCTAGTTGCACGGAGAAACGGACAGCGAAGCTGGAGAGCCGTCGCCGCCGAGGAGTGTGCCACACATTGTCAGCTATATCGGTGTGAGACCAGAAGACCACTACTAATCCAATTACAAAACTTCTGTATTTTTCATTATTTTTTTATGAGACTTTCACCAATATATTTGTGGCATTATTCTGATTAAAATGATACTAAACGCTATATAATTCGGATCACATTTACACTAATTTTCCGTTAATTGTTGTGGGAAGACTTTCATCGTTCATTACACAAGTAAATATCATCGGAGTTATATCATATTTGGTTTTATTTTAATCAGAAAAATGCCACGAACATGTTAGTGAAAGTTTCATAAAAAAAAATAACGAAAAATAAAGAAGTTCTGTAATTGGATTAGTAGTGGTCTTCTGGTCTCACACCGACATAGCCGACAATGTTGTGGCGGCGACAGCTTTCGAGCTTCGGTCACTCACCGCGGTGGTGTGAGTTTTTCCACTGACTCCAAATTATAAGGTTGGCACTGTCTCGTAACGAGAATTTACATACAAAATATATTTTTACAGGAAAATGTTATCGATCTTCGAAGCGACACGTTAACAAAGCCAACAAAGAGAATGAGGGAAGCAATGTTCAGTGCAGAAGTTGGTGATGATGTTTTCTGCGAGGATCCAACAGTTCGAGGTAAATATAACAGTTAATAAATTTATCCAGTTAGTATTACACTAAAAAGTACTATTAATATCAATTGATATTTTATTAAATTATGAACTTATAGTACTGGAAGAGACAGCAGCTTGTATGCTCGACATGGAAGCAGCTTTATTTGTGTCCTCAGGAACAATGGGAAACTTAATTGCCAGTAAGCACAGTATACTTCAATCTAATAATTCACCAAATTTCCTTTCTTATATTAATTTTGTTAAATTCAAGTCATGAATCACTGCGATGTCAGAGGAAGCGAGGCATACTGTGGCACCGAAGCTCATTGTATGCTCCATGAACAGTGTGGTGCAGCCCAAGTGGCAGGAGTGAGCCTTCGACCTTTACAGAACAATCCTGATGGCACATTGAACATTCAAGAATTACAATCTATGCTCCGAAAGGACAGAGATCATGAACCAATTTCAAAACTGGTCATGGTAGAAAATACAATCAATGGAAAAATAGTTCCACAGAGTTGGATCACTGAATTAATTCATTTCTGTAAGGATCATAATCTGAAGTTGCACATGGATGGAGCAAGATTATGGAATGCAAGTGTCGGATCCGGAAAGACTGCTGCAGAAATCGTTGCAGGCTTTGATTCTGTTACTTTCTGTCTCAGCAAAGGTTTAGGTACACATTCCCTAATTTTTCTTTTAAAAATTAACTAGATATATTTCGCTATGTTTCTACCGCCAATTACTTGATTTAGGTGCTCCTGTGGGTTCTATGCTCTGTGGGAGCAAGGAGTTTATAGAAAAAGCAAGGAGAGTGCGAAAGGTATTGGGGGGAGGAATGAGACAAGTTGGTATTCTAGCAGCAGCTGGATTAATCGCTCTCGAGGACACGATTCCATTTTTGAAAGAGGACCATAGAAGAGCCTCTGAATTTGCCAAAGCGATAAAAGATATTGGATTAAGTATTATATTTCGAGGAAAACCAGTTTTTTCAGTGAATTTAGACACAGTACAAACGAACATGGTTTTTGTTAAGATCGACAAAAGTGCTACCACTGCCATGAACTTTGCAAGCCGCTTGCGACAAATCTCCGACGATTACAAAGATGATAGAGTAATCGTCAAATGCTTGGCTTTAAATGATTCGACTGTCAGGTTTGTATTCTATCATCAAATTACGGATAAACAATTATCGTTGGCTATCAAGAAAGTTAAGCATGTCATGGTCACTCTGTGTGCCGATAGTTGATGAGTATTTGTTATTCTTATTATGTATATACTCAATAAAGGTTTATTGGTAAATGGTATCAAAATCGCATTGAACTAAATCGTATATACAACATCCTTCGTTTATATTACGTCACCGACGAGACTGTCAGCCTCTGTGTGCTATTCTGCGAGCTTGCAAGTGGGTCCCAGGTGGGTCCTGGGAGCGGTCGGTAATGCGCCGCGTAAATTGTAAATGTGCAGTTATTATGTTCATAAGATACTCGAAGTTTAAAGTTTTTTTAAATCTGAAAAGCAACACTAACATTTGATAATCGATATGGTTCCGTGATGATTCACCTTTTAACAGACGAGAATTTTCTTAATGGCCTTCTTCACCGATGAGATACCGTTGTTGGCCTTCAGTTTCTTACTCCAGCCAAAATATATCCTAGAGGGCGGTAGAAATCACCGTATTTTTCGAGCGACACATTCTCCCGTAAGGCTGGCAGTCTTTCTAAATATCTCGTCGGTGCCTACAGTGCCGGTTTCAGTCGATAAGGATGGTTGTGCCACGAAAATGGTAATGAAAAAGTCCAGGGGATAACTTGTCTATGTTGCTGTCAGTACTATAAATTTCTATAACATAAAAGTGCTCGAGATATTCCTCCTATAACATTTTTCGTCTATGGTTTGCTGTACTTCGCTAAAGTCTGACATTCTGGTGAACGTATTGCTAAAAATATTTTGAAAATATCGTGGACATTCGGTGAAAAATATGTAAAATAATTATAAAGAATTTGTTTGAGAAGAACCTGCGAATTGTACGTATATAGAAATTAATCTTTACCTATAACGTTTACTTTTGGGCTGTTTGAACACTTACAAAGACAGTCGAAGGAAATATTTAAAAAAAAGAAAGAAAAATATGTATATTCGCTTTTCATAATGACTTTATATTGTTTTTCAAAATCTTTCCTCGAAATTACACAATATGTCGTATAATTCGTAAAGTTTTATAAATATTGAATTTTAGAATAGTAATCGACAGAACAAAGGCCTTTATATGCATAATTCCTAATGAGCGGAATAATTACAAAATCAGTTGAAAATTGTTTTTAGAAATATTTATTTCGAAAAACGTATTAGTTTACACGCATTTAGTGTTATAACTATGACTCTTTCGAAAGACAAACCATAATAATTACATATATATTTACTAAGGCACAGTGGACTTAATACTAAAGTCAACAATATGTAATAAGCAAAATCACAAATGGACAAATATGCATACATATTTAAAAATGCATAAAAATTTTTAAAATCTTAATGATAATCAAAAACCGTAAAAATTGCCAAAATATTTCGTTAGTACCTAACAAATAAAAATTCATCAGAAAATCTACAAAAAAATATTAAAAATATCCCAAAACTGTTCAAGTATTGCAAAAATTGCTCAGACGTTACGTCAGAGTGCCAAAAAATTTAAAACGTCATCAACAGACTCAGTTTCGTCAATCCCATGCCAGCCAATAACTTTCGAAAAGTCTAACAAGTATCTCAATACATGTTTTCATATTTTTGTCTATATCGAATTTAAATAAACTTCAGTAATAAGTCCACATTTTACTTAAATTTCAATTATCATGAACATCGTCGTTTCGACTTTCCCCTACTCAAAATTCTGACCTCAATACTTTCTATTACTTCCACAGCTTCCTGTAATTTGTCGTTAGGAAATATCTTTCTATTGTATATTATATTTAAGAAAACATCGAAGGACAGAATCGGCACTGCCGTAACCGCGCTTAGGACGAGAAGTAACCGAGCTAACCGAGAAGTTCTCCCCAGCAACAGAATCACGTGAGTGAAGTGGCGGCTGCGAGAGGCAACAGCGTCGTGCGCAGGCTCGTAACGCTTCAGCCAATCGGGGCGCTTGGCAACTGGCGGCGGGATGAGACGGCCGAGCGGATTGGTCAGTCGGTGTTCGCGAGCTGCGCGGTGGGGCAACGGATAAACAGATTTCAAAGTTCTCGAGGCGGTCGCCGCGGACGGTCACACGGACCGGTTGCGCGTGTTTGCATGGTATCATCGGACAATAATCCAAGACAGTAAGTGATCCGTATAATGTCGATCGGAAATACAAGTGACAAGTGAGACCGAGGACAACAACTGACTTCCCGTCTCCATTAACTTTTGTCCACGACGAAGTGACTTCGATGTTGTCTGCCAGTTTCCCGCGCGACGCACGTGAGCGTGGCGAGTGGGGAGTGTAGCGAAACTTTGAGTTTACGGTGCGCAACGAATCTGTGAAATGTCAAAGTTAATATGTCGATTGGATAATCTAAAGAATTAAGAGAAAAATAATGGATTCGATGGAGAGCATAAACATCGGCGAGACGCCACACTCGAGCACTTCGCATGACAGCGTCGACAGCGGCTACCTGACGCTTACTCCTCATTCATTCACTCCTGTGATCACAGGATGCAGGTCCAGGGTGTCTTGCATCGGCAACAAAAGGCATCACAGAGCCAGAATTGATCCTCTGCAATCTGAACGCGCCCAAAGGTACAGGTCTAAATTAAACCAAGCATCGGAGAGCTCAGACAGAGACAGTCTGTTGGACCAGTCATGTATGAGTGATAATTATGAGTCTATGAATGAGAGTACGGGTTGCAAACGTAAAGCATGGAGGACCACAGTGCCCATAACGCCTGCCTCAAGGTTGCAGCTGCTGTCGCCTTTTCCTTCACCAACTGTGCCCTCTTCTTCGTTTGTGGCCTGTGAGCCCATAGAGGAGGATGTGGAGATGAAGCTAGTCGTTGTATCTCAGAGCACTCCCCACGCACCTAGACTTAAAACTCCGCCACCTGCTCCTAGGATTGTTGTATCTCCAAGCTGCAGAGTGGCCAGTCCTACCTCGGCGGACAATGCTAAGCTCAGTCAACTTTCCATTGCAGAAATCAAACCGAAACGGCTGGATTTCTCTCATAACGTGCTATTGCATCGTACTAGGGCAACTCCGGATTACACTGGTAGAGAAACAGTAGATATATTGGCACTTTTAGGGGATAGGAGTAATCATTGGAGGATAGTGTCAAAAATCCTATCACATCTTGCGCCACAAGATCTTTGCTCCATTAGCATGGTGTCCAAGACTTGGAGGAGGATTTGTGTCAACGATTTCAAGGCTAATTCCAGGAGATTGTCTCATATTATACTCAGGCAGAATGCAAAGGAGAATTTGAAATTGATTAAGAAGAACAAGATAGAGAGGGATCTTCAGGCTAGCCCCAAGAGCAGATACGCTAGGAAGGGATGTTTGATGGAGGTGCAGAACCTGCTGAGGGTACAGAACAATCTGCAACCACCTCGTAGTCCCCCAGTTTCCCCGAGCAAGGTCAAATTCCACTCGTTTGTTAAGGTAAGTGGTATATGAATTTGAAAATGTTTTTTAGATTTTCAGGTATTGGTTGGAGAAAACCCTGTTTGGTTTCTTGAAAATTGTTTCAGCTTGTCTTCTTATTTGCAAGACGATCCTGGTTTTATTTGGAACTTTGCCTTTTGAACGAAGAAACCAGAGAATTTTGGAAGTATACTATAATATTTAATTGTGCATTTGCATTTCAATAATAAGCAGAGCTACAACTTGGTTACTTTCTGTTTCATACAGTGGTCAGCTGTTTAAATAATTGAAAAGTAATTTAATTGCAAGTGCCTCACACTATACTTGAATTACATATAGTGAAAATGAATTACAACATAATTGAATAATATCAGTTTAAATACAGAGGAATTGATTTGCGAAATAATTGTAGTAAAATGTAATTGAATGACAATGTAGCTATACTGGAGTATAATTCAGTTGCAACGTAATTGAGTTGCAGTGAAATTGGATCGCGATATAGTTTAATTATATCGTACTTCAATTATGTAGTAATTCAATTCCGACTCGATTGCATTGTACTTCGTAATTATATTTCAATTTGCGGTTACAAATCACATTGAAATTTAATTGAATGAGAAATCTGAAGTACAATGTGATCCGATCGCATTCTAATTATAATTCATACACATTTGGTGTATTCTTTGTTTTCTTCCTTCGAAAAGCAGATCATAGCGCTATAGCGAGAGTTAGTTCACGATTACGTGTGCGTATCAATACAACCGAACGATCTTGAGTGATGTTTGTATTTATGTTCGACGATTTATGGTCACGAGGAGTTATTTGAAACCCACGGTTGGAGACATTGTATCGCGATTAGAATTCATTCGAACCCGTCGAAAATAACCATAGATATTGCTCTAATCGATAAAACTAAATTACGATCAAACAAGTTTATATTAAGTTTAATTTTCCGCGGTGAATATAATTGAAATGAAGCAAAATTTTGATTAATTGGATTAGGATAGCAGTTAATAATACAAGCTACTTTCACCATAATCGACTAATAATGATCTACACTGCTGAAATGTACAATGCGGAATGTAGCTAGGCTAAGCTACTGAAACCTATAATTAGGTTGCCGATTTTTTTTTCTTGTCGGCGTCCACAGTACCCATCAACGATTGTTTTTTTCGCGGACAGAAATTCGGGGAATAATCATGCCGCCATAATCATCTAGCCCACGGTTTCTTTGAACCGACCAGTGTATACACTAAAGTCCAAAAGTTTGCAACTCTTTGAACTCTCGCAAATCTTTTCAACATTTACTAAATTTTCAATATTAATTTCACCAAAAATTATTCCGAATTTTAACGAATCCATATGCTTACGCATGCGACGAGTTGGAACCTAAAATCCGAGATTAAAATCTCTGTAGTTAATTTTTGAAATTAGTTAATTCTGCAATTGTAAAATTCAAAGATTAGAAAATTTGTAGTTACGTGTAATTAAAAAATTGGAAAATTTGTAGTCGTACAAAATTTTTAAGGTAGTTAATTTAGAAACGACAAACTTTGAGATTGTTTATAATTGAAAAGGTTGCAGTGTCGAAACTTTTGAATGGTAGTGTAGCTCTTCCAGAGGTAATTTGCACAAGATTGAACTTCCCGAACTGGAGATAATTGTTCTGTTCGTGCGATCACCTTCTTGACATTGATTTATAGTGATTTGCTCTCTGAAACACCGCAACTCGGCCACATGACTTAGAATAATTTCAGCGTAATGAATTATGAAAATCATTCGAGCATAATCACTTTGTTGTAATGACTCCCTTGCATTACCATACCAAGAATTCAAATGAGAAACATGTTACCCTTGTTTCTTTCATTTTTACATCATCATTCGAAAGAGCCTGCAAATCTTTTAAAAATAATTTAAACGTGCGATACATAATTAAAAAATACAAATGACTTTGGGACGCAACTGAGAATTTGGGATGCAAAAAGTTAAAATTTTCGGCTTCCAAAAAAAAAAACGCAATTTTTATTCATAGCTATTTTCCATATTATCCAAATGAACTAAAAAAATTTTATTCGAATTCAAAATTTCGATTCGAAGTAAGAAATATGCATAGTTTTGGATATTCTGTATGAATTTTTGGTTCTCCAGTACATGCTGGATAAAATTTTCATTCATCTGCAAGGATGAATTATGCGAGTCTCACCTTGATGATGCCGAGCACACCTGCAGGTACCTGCCATTTGCACCTTGAGCTCTCATCGGTGTGCATTTCTTCTCGCGATAGCTGCAGATTACGGGGCAGACGGCGGCATTGTTACAGCTCGGCGATAACAAAGCTTCCCTTTCTAGTGAGAGAGTGGGAGAAGGAGAGAGAATGATGCTAGGATAGTCGGTACTTCAAGGTCTCTGTTTATGTGCACCGCGATAACAAAGTACTCATTGGTTATCTTGATTGAGGGGAATTAATGTCGTCGCGGGTCTCGCGCGAATTCATTTATCGCGCTGGCAAATTGCCCTAATACTTCAACACTGGTTACCTTTGTTGATTTTGCTCTGCACAAAAACGATATTGTACCACTCGATCAAAGTCCTATAGATCCTTCAGTTTAAAATACAGAATTCGTTTCTAATCGTAAATATTCAATTTTAATGTTCCTGGGTCCATTTTGGCCCAGCATTCAACTCTACCAATGAAGGCTAATGTGAGTAAAAAAGATAGAGAACTAGCCATTTTTTGAAATGTTTGTACCGAGTTTGTACAAATTGTTACGAATCGAAATGTTAATGTCTGTAAGTCCTCCAAAAGGTGTGATTTTGTTCTGTTATCACTATGCAAAGTATTTTCATAAACTTGACCCTATTGCTCCCTTTAGTGCCTGGGAAGGCGTGGCTTAGTTGCTCCGAATGTATGAAGTGCCTGAGAAGGCGTGGCTTCGTTGCTCTCGCACTATGGAGAGCCCCGAAGGGTCGTAGTTTCGTTGCTCTCACTGTATGAAATGGTTTAAGATGTGTGGTTTTATTGTCTTCTCTGTATGATGTACTCTTCAGTCCTCCCACTCTGTAAAGTATCTTGGAAGGCGTGGTTTTGTTGCTCTCGCTGTATCAAGAGCCTTGAAGGGGCGTGGTTCCGTTGCTCTCTGCACACAAAGTGCTTTAAAGCACTCGTTTTATTACCCCCACTACATAAACGTCGCAATAGGCGTGGTCTCATTACTCCCACCATATTACGAGTCCAAAGGGGGCGTGGCTTCGCAGCTCCCAACTTCGACAGGGCCATTTACCACTTATCTCGTAGGGGAATCTGTGTCCTATAACACAACTTGTGCTCCACCGAGAATTACGTAATCCTTGTCTCTCGAAAATTAACCTAAACTAATTCATACTGATGGGTACTCGCCTTTCGCAGAAGAACGAAGCTGTCCAGTAGAGCTGGCTCAAAAAAATCGGCAAAAATGTGTGAGACTGCCAGCAAGGGGAGGATTAAATGGCAGGCGAAATGAGACGTTATATTAATCGATTTAGCATAATTGAAATTCAACCGCGCTACCGCGATCCCCGGACGATGCCGATCTCACTATGCGCCTCCACATAAATATATTTTGCGCTCTCGCGGAGGTAGCGCGTGTTAACATTTTCATACAGACACGGGCCCGCGTGGCCCCGGGGAGTGTTCCCCAATAAAGTAAATCGAAGGATCGATACGAAGGGAGAAGGAAGGCCCTTTTCGACCCTTCTCGTCGAGTCTCTCTTGGTGAGCCACGAATCCTCGGCCTTTGCGGCCGCCGCTTCTCAGCCCTCCGGCAAAAACCGGCCGCGGAGAACAATGCGAATATATTACAGTATTCCGTGCGCTGTAACAAAGAACCAAGACCCTGCCAGTCCCTTTGTCCCTTTTACGAGGCATGCCGGGAACGAGCGACACGCTAAATCGGTGCTCAATGCGATTACCGCGAAAATCGACCAGAAATCCCCGAGCATGCTCGCTGGAGTCATGAAAAAATTCTCATCCCCGCATCACACAGCCGGAAAGTCATTAGCACAACGAGTTTTCAACAATTGTTTATCCTAATTTGTTTAAAAAAAAATTGTAACCCCCAAAATCTCGCTGAAACTTCCACGATAAGTTCTCGATCTTTGAATTGCTATAGATTTGAGGGAAAAAATCGTACGGCGATGTGCCTAGGTTCATTTTAAAGGGTGAAATCTCTACTTTTGACACCCTAAGCAGTGCTACTGTCTAAAATTTTTTTCCGGTAGAAAAAAAGGCGGAAGAAGTACCTTCCTCAGGTAGAAACGAGTTCAGGTGCGCATGCTGGTTCGATTTTCTTTTTCGCGGAGTTATGGCAGGTCATATATCAAGCACTTCTCCGCCAACGATAACTCTCGCTCTGCTTCGGTCCTTTCAACCTTGACCAATCTATGGGATGCCATAGAAAGTCGTCTCGTGGTGAGAAATTCAGACACCAATCTCTCCGCGGTTCCCGTGTCTTCTTTTTTCGCTTTTTTTCCATAAGGTTTCGTTACCATATAACTGAAACGCCATGAGAATTTCGCACGGTGTAGACTTACACTCCACAAAGATAATTTCTTCTCGTGGTTGAACCCGATGCAACGGAGAAATTCCTTGAAATTTTCATAATGAAATTATTTTCAATTTTTTTTTGTTAAATTTGAAAAAAATTATGTTCCTACATTTATGTTCGTTTTTACGTTTAGTTAACAATTTTTTTTTTTTTTTAAGTATCCTTGAATAGTTTCGTCGACTTTCTGAGATCGTTAAAGATGGCTGCGATAACCCGTGACCCTAATTTCCCCGGAATTATGCGCGAGAACTGAGGGAAAGGTGACCGTCGAGGAAGGAAGTAGTTGTTTGATAATTAGCAACGGCCGGCAGGAACCGTTGAATAGCTTTATAAGACGACAGTTGGTGCGGGCGACTTCCTGTTGCAAGGAAGTCTCCTTCCAAGTCCTTTTTCCGGTGGGTGCTTCGAAATTTCCACCGGTGACACGGCCAATTCCGCCCCGGCGGATCTTGTTCTTACCTTTTGATCGCTCGACCCGCCTCGGAACTATAGCTCGTAGCAATTAACCGCTTCCTCCAAGTATCTGTCTCAAATTTTATCAAATACAGCACAGTCTACTGAACAATCCAAAAATAGTTTGAACCCAGTAACTATCACGACACGCGCTTAAAAAATTAATCAACGATAAAAATGTCATGCTATAATAAACTTCCACGAGAAGGAATTTATACTTTCTCGAATTTTTTGCGATCGGAATTGTGAACGAAAAAATTCCCTAGCGTTAGTCTCGGTGTCTGCAATGCATCAAATTTTTTTTTTTCGAAATTTGGGGTGCAGTTGTATGGGAATTGCATAGGGAATGTATGGTATGTTTCTGCAAGAAGGATTTTATACCTTTTCGAATTTTTTGCAGCCAAGACTCAAAACTAAAAAATCAGACAAAAATTCTCTAGAATGACTCTCGGTGACTGCAACGTATCGCGTTTTTTCCACAATTGTAGGATCCAGTTATCTAAGGAAAAATAATTTTCAAAACTCATGTTGCTAGATTCACCGAACAGAAATTTGAACTTTTTCGAATTTTTGCAGCCGGAATTTAAAAACGAAAAATCGGAGAAAATTCCTAGGTATTTGTTAGTCCGTGTTAGTGATATGCAAATTTTTCGAGAATTTTTGCGCGCCGTTAAGCGCGAAAACCGGATTAAGAACCAAATGAATTCAGCAACTGCGTAAATGTAGGTGATACAGCAATTTTGTAGAATCCTTGGGTTTGCCACGGTCGGGCAACGGTGCAATGGCATTATCAGGTACGTGTATTGACCCAGTAGCAGCTGGCCAGGTGTACGGCTCGTTTCTCGGTGTTTCATGAAGCGTAAAGTGGTCTGGTAACGGTCGGAGAAAGGGAGAGCGAGAGAGAGGTTTTAGCGTAAAAGCGAGCAAAGTGAGCGTTGTGAATGAGCTAGCTTCGCAGAAGACGGTTGCAGCGTGCATACAACCTTCCAGATAATCTATAGAAGCCGCGTGCGGACGTGCGTCGCTGCAACTGCGCGAGTTGCGTTCCGTTTCAATTAGAAGTGCAATCGCGCAATCGTTAGCAAGCTAATTGAATCTTATCGTCTTTGGTCTCGCGAATCCGTTCAATCAACCATTCATCACTGCAATCCCTTTCTCTCGTACAGCGATACGCGATCCACAGGATGCATATGCAATAGTCGACGCTCTTGCATTCGGCGCACGCAATTCGTTGCTGCAGTTAGATGCACTCTTCCTTTCCAAGAAGCGACTTTTCTTAAATTACACGGAATTTTTCTCCCACTCATACACTTTGCAAAATTCTGCACAAAATCTGCAACTACGCCATCACCCTCGGGTACACTAGGGAATTTTTTCCCATTTTTTGGTCCAAAATTCTGGCTCGAAAAAATTGAAAAAGGGACTTCTTTTTATAGAAGCATACAGAGTAGTACATTTTACAGACCGTGTGTTTTCCGCTTAATAGTGTCGCAAAATTTTGAAAAAAAAAAATCTAGGACATAATTTCCGCGAGAAGTATACTAGGGAATTTTTTCCGATTTTTCAGTTCACAATTCTGGCCCGTAAAAATTTGGAAAGGTCCAGATCTCTTATTACAGGAGGACACTAGCTAGCACATTTTGTAAAATATATTTTTTCTATTTCTTTACATCCCAAAATTCTGAAAAAAATCTAGGATGATGGAATCAGCGTGGGGTGTGTTAGGGAATTTTTTCCGATTTTTCGGATGAGAATACCAGTAGTTGGAAAGCGGTTTTCAACGCAGATAGACGACGGATCTCGAAGAAATTGCATCGCGAAAGTATAGGGTTGCAGTTAACGACAATAGCGTGACAAAGAAATAATTATGCATTCATGAAATTCAAGATGGACGCACATTTGTAGGCGATACGTAAGCACCATCCGATACGAGCGCGGTCCCTGCAACCCAATGAAACTTCTATCGTTTACAAAAAGGATAAGCGCCGTATGAAACTGCTTGCAGGATTTCGCAGAAGCCGCGGAGAAGTTGTCCCTCGAGGACGTATCAGGTCGGGTTTACAATGTACATTCGCAAGCCGATAACGTTGCCCTCTCGAGTAGCGATAGGAAGTCCGTTAGCACTGAAATTCCTTAACGAAAGTAATATTTCATAGCTACGTTTTATTTCAAAACAATATTGAATAATTTATTTTATTTTCAAACAATATTGAATACATGATTGTTTACTTTACCTAATTGTTTAACCGGCTTTTTGAGGGAATGGTAAACTGTCTTATAGTCATACGAGTCATCTAAATTGCATACAAGAATGTAGAATGCAACATTTTTTAACAGACGAATAATTTTATAATTAGAACTGGTTAAAATCTCAAAACGTGATATAAACCCAACAACCCAACCCAACGAATTATTTAGTACTGTTGTAAAAATTAATAAATTGCATAGTACTGTTTCAAAATTAAATATTAAATAATACTGTTACCTAACACTGTTTAAATAATCTATTTTGAACCGTTTTTAAAACTATTGTTATCTTGGAATTAAAAGAAATCAAAAATGTTAATATATTTAATAGAGTTTCATCATCAACCCTTTATAAATAATTATTTGCTTCAGCTAAGAAAAATGTTGTGTTGCCAAATATTCTAGTGTTTTTAAGGTCCGACACTATTTTTTACTTTAATTTGAACTAAGTATCGATTAAACGCTCGAGAGATCGATGCTATCGGGACCGAGATCGCAGTCTTTGTTCTTCAAGGGTTGCTGGTATGTAATAACGAGCGCTCGAGCGCTCTGGTCCCACGATTCTCGGAGCAACATAAGCGCAAAAAGACTAGGAATGCTCCGATACCTCTGTAAACGCATTAAATCGCGCTGGGAGACCGCCATCGTTAAATACAAAAACGATTTACCAGCCAGAAAATTCGAACAAAAATTACAGAAACCTTAAAAAAGGTCGTTTGTCAACTTAACAGCAAAATTCGCAGAAAATTGTTGTCGTAAACGCTATTATTAAGCAAGACATTCAATTGAAAGTAATACAGATTTTTAAAAATTTATTATTCGTAGCAAAAAATACTTTAATTTTAATTTGCAGATTTAATATTGTTCAAAAATGGGGAATACATTTTTCAGAATTTCTGTTATTTTTATTTTCCAACGTGTGCCACAATTAATTTTAATCTTGTGTTTGAATATAATTTAATATAATTCTTTATGTATTTTTTTTTTTTTAAGGTAGAGAAAAATAATTTTAGTTTGGGATTTTATTAAGTTCGATCAAATAATATTACTGCCGAATAAATTCGAGAGGAAGTTTCATCGGTTTCGTGTTCGAAACCGTAAATTGCAGCGCGTTGCATCGCGTTGCAACCTGCAATTACCGTGCGTCGACCCCGTCCCGTGGTTTCGGGCTTCTAAGAACAATTTTCGAGAAAAAAGAGTGCGTCTGGACCGCGATAGGCCCATTAAATTGCACGAGGCCGGTCTCTCTCAACAGAGAAATTGCCTCGTGCATCTCCGCCATCTTGCGACCATGCACAATAAAAAAAAATCATTCCCCTGTCGCATAACAAAAATAAATAAACATTCAAAACTAATTCGCTTCAGAACGAACTTTATTTGGGAACGTTTTAATTAAGAACCTGTCCCCCGAGGCACCCTCAAGGATGTACGATTCATTTTTTAATGTGAACTCTCTCTTAAATATAAAACTGAAAATTCTTTCAAATTAAATTTGCGGAATCTCTACAATTCTATTCAATTAATGGGGAGAGAAAGTAGAATTATGTTTAATAATAGTCACAAGAAAAATTACAACGTTATACAAATTTTTAATTTTTTTGCAACAATTTTAATGACGAATTAGCATTGAGCAATTAGGTAATTGTTTGTATTCGGATACTTGCAGCAAAAATCGAATGTGGAAAATTTTTAGAAAGTTTTCAAATATTTTTTCGAGGATACTGAAATGATGCTAAAGATTGGCCGAATGGCAGTGTCAGTGTAGACCGTCGACAAAGGTATCGGCCACATGGCCGACATCGAAGCGACAGCTGCACCGGTGCGCCAGCAGGATAATCACGCCGGAGGAAATATCACGAGTTGCACCTGGTCCTGATAAATGGAAATGCATCGACCCGAGAATCAGTGCACTCTACTCGGTAACACTATAACACTCCACTCTACATGCCCGCTGAAAATATTTCGCCGAAAATTGCCGTCTCCCATAACAAATATTCCATCAAAGTTGCATTTTATCATTTCTCCAACATCAACATTATTAGAAAGAATGAATATAATAACCATTCAGAAAGAGAAAATAAAATAAATCGTAGTACAAAGAAAGATTGATAAGTCGTTCAAAAATTAATATAACAGTAGAAGCATTCAATCACGAATGATCTGACGATTTTACCATTTCTTTAATTTCGTTGAAAAATTGATGTAATAACCATTAGAGAAATTTTGTGAAATCCTTGGAAGGCTAATCAGTTTATTGCTGCGTTTCAAGAATTTCGGTACAACCACGCAAGAAACGCATACGCCAGAGATGGGCATTTTTGGCTGAATTGAAACAAGACCGTCCCCACCATAGCACCCACTGTCCCCACCCAGTAAGCGCCGTTACCATGGGACAACGAAGACGCAAGACACCATCAAACGCGACGAAGGTGCGCTGCACGAAAGAGGGGCTGGTGGGAGAAGCAGGCGTTTGAGGGGCCCCTACCGTGCCCGTCGCTGGCATACACGGTGGTGCAACTTCCCGTCCTTTTTCATGGGAGCCGAAGGACTCCATACAATTTTCTGGTTTACTCCCTTGCGGTCTCGAGTGTCCTGTCCCCCATTCCTAAGAAACGCCATGGGACGGTGCACACCCTCGCTTCTTCCGAGCATCCTCGACGGATGCAGGTCAGCTTTTCAACCCTCCAGATGTTCAGGATGTTCACGACATTCACTATGTTCACGAGAAATATCCTACCAACGCTGCATCACCGGCAAACATTTTATTTCGAACCTGGAAAAACGGAAAAATATTTCTAAATCATTTAATTTTGAAAGAAAATTATTCACAGCAATTTGTCGATATTTTTCTCGTAATAGAAGATTAAAAGAAAAGATAGTAATAAATAGGCACGTGCAACTTTTCATTTTAATTAATGAATTTTTGTTTCGCAGGAGAATCGATATAGGGGAATTTTCGTTGAACAGGAGATTCCCTATAGTAAATTCTAATAAAGTAAAAAACTGTTCATTTTTATTAGTGTATGTGTCTTTGAACTTCATAAATTTGCACGCGCTATAAATGTTTACAGCTGCGTTTGACGGTTTGATTATAACAAAGGAGATTAAGATTAAAAATAGTACCTAAGAATGGTACCCAGAAATAGTAGAGAACGATGGCTCCAAATATTTGTGCAGCAGTGCAAGTAAAGGAAGCTGCACAGTGTGGATAGGACATATTGTTGCGCGCACGTGAGCACCACGTGCCTTTACCTTGTCTGCCCCAAGTATTTTCTTTTCCGATTTTACTAGTCAACCCAGACCTTTCTTCTTCGATATCACCTGCTTCTTCTTATCTCGTCGTTGTAATTATCTCCTCGTGCCTATACCGCTTGTTGGTACTGTTTGTTTATCCAGAGCTAGTTTATACTACTGCATCGAGAAGCGTGAGGGCTCGTTACTGCAATCTATAATCACTGTAAGATCTATTTTCACAGTTATCTGTGAAGCATACTTTAACGAAACATTTTTCTCTCGTGTGTTTGTGTTTAAAAATTTTGAAAAAATCTGAGATATTGTGCTCACTTTGGATCATGCTAGGGAATTTTTTTCGATTTTTAAATTCAAAATTCTAACCGCAAAAAAATCCAGAAGATAATTTCTCCTTTTTACAGAAATCCGCAAAGTACAATTTACAAGATGTATTTTTTTTCTATTTAGTAACGTTCTAAAATTTTGAAAAAAATCACCCACCTTCCAAGCACTAAGAGTCACCTTAGGAAATTTTTTCCAATTTTTTTGAATAGCAAATCTGGTCGCAAGAAAATCGAAAGGATGTAATTTTCGAATTGATTAGATATTGACAGACATAATTTGCACGATTAATCTGAGAAAATTGTTTGTGATTCAGATCCCGCGTTTTGGCAGACAGTGTTAGCTGAAGAATACAGAATGTCACAGTGCTCGGTAGCCCCAGGGGTCAGCTACTTCCGGCGGAGATACGAATTAAGTCCCTGGTTCTAATCTCGAAGGATGTTATCTCGCTCGGTAACAGGCGCAGAGAATTGCGCGTGTCGCTGCCGCTGAAACCCTTTCACCCTTCTGTGAAAAGATAGCGACGACACTGCAGAGTCATGATAATCCGAGGTGAAGCTTTGCGAGTCTGCAAACATCCTTCGCGCATAAAACGCTTCCATTCTCTATCTCGTTCACCTTCGAAAAGAAACCCATAAGTCTCCACAATATTTTATCCCATTTTATTAAGATTCCATAAAAACTTCAAAAATAATGTTTATCCTCAAGAAAGCATTGGGTGATCCAAGGAATTTTTCAAAATGCTACATCATCTCCATTATGACCAATAAAAAGTACAGCAACAGAAGAAGATAGCAAATAAACGAAACAACCACACCAGCCTAGGCAATACTAAATTCAGTGATCAAACTTTTTTATTAACCTTTTCCCAACATATTCTTGACATTTTTCTGATTAGTATGATACCAAACACGACACAGTTTGGATCTCATTTACTCGTTTAACCCCCGATATAGCAGAACCTCGATTATCGGATCTAATCGGTGGTTCGGTTCGGATAACGGAGATTTCAATCCATCGTGGATTACACAAGTAAATATGATCGAAATTGTATCGTGTTTGGGCTCATTTTAACCAGAAAAATGTCACAAATACGTTGGTAAGAGTCTCATAAAAATATAATTTTCATAAAAAAATTTTGTTATTGCTTTAATGATATATTCACACATATCACGCACGTCTATTTCACAAAGATCAACGTAATCTCAAGAAACATTAAAAACATTGAAAGAATTCGTGAACATTCTTTTATAAATTGATGCAAAACTATTTTGCTTGGGTATCTGCAGTTGTATTAAAATGGAAAAGTCGCGTTTGCTGTATGTCTGACAGGTTAAAATTTATTGAAACGAGATTCAGTTGCTCTTTTCACTCGTTTTCTTTGGTTTTCTCCATGATATTGGGTTTCTGACTGTCGGTCCCGCCGACAGGGTTCGGAAAGCAAACCCACGGGATATAGGGGCAGCTGTTGTGCATTCCTGCGTCTCTCTCTCTCTCTCTCTCTCTCTCTCTCTCGCCCTTCTCCCGCCCTTTACGATCCAACCACCGCGCAGCAGCCCTAAGCTTTTCCTTTTCTTTCTACCTACGTTTATTAGCTTTCCTTCTCTTGGGTTCTCTTGGACGCTGTCGAACCGAATAATCAATGGGCGACCGGCCCGGAGGAAACCCATGGGAAAAGCTGGACCCGACGCAGTGATCTCCGGGCCTCTGCTGCACTCTGGGACGCACTTTGTACGTGTATCTCTCTCGGTGTATCACAACACAATTTTTATTTATATATTATAAATTCTTTTCGTGAAATTTCATACCTTCTACAGTGCATAAAAAAATACACAAGCACACAGTACTTTTTAATATAGGAATTTTATAATTTATCCCAATCCTGTCCTGTTCATGCGATTTTCTTGTTTCTTCTTCATTAATGTCTTCCATTATACATTTTTTTAATGAAATTTCATACTGTTTTAGGGTTGAAGCTTCTGCAGTGCACAAAAAAATGCACAAATTCAGAGTTTTGCTTTAACGTACGAATTTTGCAATTTATTGCAAGACAGCGTTGAATTAAATATTTATGCGATTTTCTTTTGTTTCTTTTTACTAACATCTTTGCCTCGAAACTGTAGCACTATTTATAACAGACGATTTTTATGGTTTGTTGAGAGGCTTTGGTGAATTATGTATTTTTTTATTTTCTGTTATGCTGAATTCTTAATTTGTACCTTTTATTATAAATTGTTTCCAATAAAATTGCACACTGTTTCATAGTTGTGCGACTTTTCTGCATTTCCTGCAAAAATGTAGAATTGCAACACTAATTTTCGACACACGATTTTTATAGTTTCATAATTTGTAGAACATTGTAGAAATGCAAAGTTATACATTTTAGAGTGAAAATGAAAAATTGATTCATTCTATCAATATTTCAATATAATTCAGAATCGCTTAACATGGTTCACGACCTGTGCAAACGTATGGTTACAAAAGGAAGTGACGCAAACAGACAAATTCTCGATGAAAACGCGTCGTTCACATTCATATTCCGAATAGGGCCAGGAAACATTGTTGCAGGCCACGTGGTTCAAATTCTAAGCAGCTGTAGCAACGTTCCTAGCCATACAACATCGTAGATATATCTGAATTATGGATCCCCCTTTATCTTTGCTTCCTTTCTTGTTAACTAAGCGCCGCCTCTCTTGAATTCTCTGCTTGCCGCGCCGAGCATAATCAACAGAAACCCTCCGGGGAAAAGTCTTCGGACCGAGCTCTGCGTTTTGGGCATGGGAGTCTCATAAGCGCGCTCGTCGCGCTTCCATCACGTGCCAACAATGTTGCTTCGTATCACTGAGAACAGTTCCTGTAAAATTTGTTTAAAAAATATATTTTGCTAATTTTTCACAATCACAATTTTTGGAATTTTTACACGTTGAATTGTAAAATCATAAAATTGTGCACAACACACAGGCCCCCATTAGCGATCAGTATAATTCATGCAATTGTAACATATAAAATTTTGGGAATTTTTATCCTGAATTATCAAATTACAAAATCGTAATACACTGGTACATTACATTGCTGTCAGTATAGTATGAATTTGTGTAATGTGAAAACAGAATTTTTTATAATTTCGTTGCAATAAGTATTTAGAATTTTGAATATAAAATTTTGAGCAAGTGATGTTCGACGAATTTTTAAAAATTTGATTGCAATAGGGGGAATGCCGAATTTTTAAAATAAAAGTTTAGATTAATGGAGTTCGTTGTAAAATTTTGTTGCAATCAGAACGATACAGGAGTTTTAGTATAAAATTAAGGACAACAAGTGTAATGTTATTTCTGAAATTAAAACAATCGCAATTTTGGTGTCGAAATACTTTGTGTTAATACAGAGGGGTCGTGTTGAAAAATGAATTGGATTTGAGATAAGAGAAGATATTCTCGAAAGTGGGGGTGTCAGTGCAAAAGGAGAAGAGAGAAAGCGTGAACAAAAACGGTTTCTGTGGACAGCTGGCGCTGTGCACTATGGCGAGGTTTATCATTCTAAGCAGGGGAGGTTTCTCTCGGCTCTTTCATGCACTCCGCTCCCTGCATGTGTGCGCTCTCTTGCCTGCATTGTGCCCTGCCTCTGCGTCCACTGGCCGACGAGCCGTTTTCATTCACTATAACGATAACAAATAAAAACACGTGATAAATCTTCTACCGGCCATTTTCAAACTGTTTTCTTTACCATCGCGTGGCATAATAAATAAAATTCCATTACAGTACTGTACCAAAATTCTGCCAAATGTTTCTCAATTTCAAAATTTATAAAAGATATAATTTTTAAAAAGGGAGTGAGACATTTCCTTTTTTAAAATTTCGCACTGAACATTGCATCAACCATTAAAATTATTCAACCTCCATGTTCAAAATGACTAAGAAAATATTTTTTTTCGTAGCAAATAGTTATTAAAAAATGCACAAACACTGTATAAAAATCATTCTAAATGCTTTTTCGAATTTCCATTCAAGAAGACAATTGTTTATCAAACATGCAGCTTCGCTCGCCGAAAAGAGGAACAAATAAAAAATTAAAAAAATTATGTATTCACTCGTCGATCCTTCTTCGATAATTTCGATCGACTCTAATGAATGGTCGCACGCACACACGGGCCGTGTATTCCCGGCGATAACACTTATTTCAGACGCAGCGTGTTTGTCACCCTTGATTGGCCCTCGATTTTATCTTTTGGGGAAACTTGGAGAAAGGGGTTCATTGATGGACACCACTCATTCGCTGTGTGCCTTCGAATTAACAAATATTAGAAATTGATACACTGTGTGCCCTCGACAAACAGTGGGAACTATGTTTCTCTGGCGTGGGGACATGGAGAACTGTGAACGGTGGACAGATAACTATAACAATGGCCAGATAACGTCGATTGTGATAGAGATTCCTGTCCGCAGCTACAGAATTCCTTCTAGAAAAGTATAATGAGGCCGTCTATTGAAAGAATGGGTGATCATTGTCTCTCTAAAAAAATAACCTTTCTTTTATACATATATTTATACAAGTTTTGTGTGCACATATATTTTTTCTTTCATTCCTTCTATTTGATTTTGACATTGTTTTATTCATTATATTTTTATTTTATCGCCACTTCTGTTCCCTTATTTTATTTTTATTTTATTGTTACACCATTATTTGCACTTATCTTTCATATTATTTTGTACATATCTTACCATTGTTTTCTACTATTCTTCTAAAATATCATTTGTTATGGTAACACACATTCTAATTAGGAAATTAGAAAAAGAAGATAAAATTAGATTACATTCAAATTTTGAAGTTTTGAAATTTTGAAGAAATATTCTAAATTTCAGTTTATTTTTTGGAAAAAGATTTTCCATTCTAGCTCATTTGAAAGTATCCTAAATTCGTATTTTAGTTACATTGTCCTTGTTTTCAATGACCACAATGTTTGTAAATAGTGTTAACGGTGTTAACTAAGAAAACAGTGTAAATAGTGTTAACACTGTTGAACGGCGAAAGCCGTTCCCGATATCGGTGTGGGTCAGAACTGACCCCGGCACAGGCGTAGGTGTGTTTCAAGCATCGAATAAGCTTCTCAGTGTGAAATTGTATGCAAATGAACGTCGAACAGTTAGAAAAGGCGAATTGTCCGATTTTTATGGGTTCGGTGACATCAAAGGGCCCATAAATTGCATAAATTACACAGTGGGGTCACGGATTGTTAATCAGGCAAACAGTCATCGATGTTTCGAACATAATCTCGATATGGTCAAAGGGACTGAGCGATTTCGGGAACACATTTAAATTCGTTTATACCTGGGATTTCCGTGTGTTTCGTAACTTTCGCTGGCGAATAATAAATCAAAATGATCGCGATAGTAATGTGCGATTCACACAATGCCACCTCTAATGAAAGCCACTCTAACAGCCCAATAAAATTCCAACAAAAGGTCCGGAGTTGTCTCTGTAATTATACTTTTTGAATCGTGCTTTCTCGAGAACCTGTTGTACGAAAAATTGTTTAGACAATAATTTGTCCATTTCGTGTGCAATTTTATTTACATATTAACTTAATGCTCTGCTATAAATAGAAATAGAGCAAAACAAATGCAAAATTATGTAAGTAAAAAATAAAAATGAAATGAAACGTTATAAGTGAGACATTGTTAAATATTTCAGAGCACAGGTTATCAAAGTGATATCTATGCGTGGGGTTGTTTTACACCAATGGGCATTTTTGTAAGCATAATCACTGGATTAAGAAATTTTCCTTCAATTTGTTAGGGGTTGCTTGGCACCCCCAAAAAAGGCTTGACCTAAATCTTTTTTGGAATAGTTTGAAACCAGTTGTAACGCTAAACCACCACACACAAATTTTCTTCGTACTATTAACTCCTTTCTATATTATTTTTTCACGGTTACAGTGATTATGTAACATTTTTGTCCCTGATAATTTTCTAGTAGAAAAAGAAAATTTGTGTTTACCGCAGCTTTGCTTCAACGTCGAAATAAATGCAACAAGACAGTTAAATGTGGACAACAGGAGAAGAACATTTTATTTCAAATAAAAAGAATAACATTCAAATTTAGTGTGGATTACGTTTGACATGTTCACCACGATTGTGACGCGTTATCAAAGGGCGAAGGGTTGTTTCTTATCTCTGGGGAAGCAGGGCCCGTTCTCAGCAATTCTAACAGAATCTCACTGGTAGAAATAATTTCTCTTTTAACCTCCCGGCTTCCTCGAACCATCAAAAAAAAGTCCCGATTTCACTAGGATCACCCAGTATTCCCCATTTCCGAGGTCCTTTTGTCCTCTCATCCTTCCCTCCCCAACCCCCTCTGTCTACATAGTGATTTTGTCAGTCCTTTCCGCATTCACATCTCTCTCTTCTCTCTATCTTTCTCTTACTCTTCGTATTTCGTCCTTCTGTCTTTCCTCTTTCTCTCTCTCTCTCTCTCTCTCTCTCTCTCTCTCTCTCTCTCTCTCTCTCGTTCCTCTCTGTTCGAGGCTCCGGCGGACCTCGGAAAGAGAGAAACGGTCCTTGTTGCTATGCAGCGGCCGACGAGGAGATCCGCGGGACCGAGAGAAGGAGAAAAAGAGAGGGAGAGAGAGAGAGAGAGAATGAGAGAGAGGAGCGACCAAACGGAGCAAAAGGGGGGGCGCCCCCCATGATTATTATTCGCAGGCCGAATAACCGGCGCGGCCCTCTCGGGAAGAGGCAGCCGTTCCCCATGCTGTTTAACCGCTTTTTTCCGAGACCTCCCCCCTTCTCCGAGACCCCCTCTCCGTCTACACCCCTGCTCGACTCCCCCCACCCCCCGACCCCCCTTATCAAGCGGTTATCGGACGCCGATGTCCGCTTTTTCGACGATCGAATCGCGAGCATCGAAGTCTCCGACGTCAACGGACATCGCGAATCCTGAAACACAAAACAAATTTTATTCACGAAGTTTTCTTTACGTTTAAGTAGTGCAGTCTTTACTATTTATGGAGGTGTGCTTCTTTTTTTATTTAGAGAAGTTTATCTGCTTAGGACACCTGCTGAATTTCATTTACAATTTTCAACATCACAAAATCAATTTCCCAATGAGAGAAAATTCCTACATCCACACATTCTCAATTAAACCAAAAAAAAGGAATCATGTCAATCCAAATAATTCTCAAAATAAAATTTCTCAAACCCAATCCTATCTCCCCGAAGACAAACAACCGTCGAAAAATTCGAACGCCTCTAACTCATAAACAAATTGGCATCCATCAAAGTGATGACATAAACCCCCCCTAATTTGGCGTGCAGATCACCATACCATCGATCATTTCGATCCCGCTACTTCGAGTTCTGCGGAAACGACCCATCCACGCCACGTGGATATCGATCATATTCGTATTCCCATAGGTTCTCGTCGAAAATGAATATTTAGATCTCGGCGAAATAATTGTGTTATTTGTGTGCGAGCAACGTGACAGACAAAGTGTCAATTCTTTCGCGCTTCGGGAGATAATTATTCAGGATCACCGGAGGCATCGCTATGGGTCTGGGTTAGTATAATACGTCCGAGGGCGAAACTCGATGCTGCCGATAGGGAGATAGAGATAGGCGGAACAGGCACGAGCTTTGAGAGTTGGCACACCGGCCAGGCTAGACCCCATGGTGACGTAACGTTATTTACTTTCGAGCCTCCCGTTGGCAACAGGTCGATTTCCCATGGCGGAATTCTAAAATAAGTGAAAAAGTGAGAAAAAAGAACGGTGCGGTGGGGAAGCCGATCTCTGATTCTTAAAATACACCTGACTCACCATCGACGTCCCTCCGCACACCATAGATCAAAACTGCGCAACGATTTCCGGTCTAATTAACGCGTCATCTCGTTGTGAATCAGCATCAACTGAATCACCAATATTAATCATATCAGTTAAAAGTTACAGTTTCTTCAAATAAAATTGAATTAAAATAATCCAGAAACGTGAATGAAAAATGAAATCGTAATTTGTTAGAAAATGTATGGAAGAACAGAGAGAAAATTCCTCTTGGATTAGATTGTCATATAATTATGATTTTAAATTAATTTTGTGAAATAATTTAATTTAACAGGAAATTAGGATTTATCCCAACGAAAACGTGAGGAATTTCGTGAGCCTGAAAGGGAAAGGATTGGAATGAGCGGTGCATCGTGGGCCTGCTGGATACGAGCAGACGTTCGGTTGTCTATAAAACGCT
This sequence comes from Halictus rubicundus, assembly GCF_050948215.1. Taxonomy (NCBI): domain Eukaryota; kingdom Metazoa; phylum Arthropoda; class Insecta; order Hymenoptera; family Halictidae; genus Halictus; species Halictus rubicundus. The sequence goes on along the minus strand of NC_135159.1, from coordinate 9,550,898 downwards.
TTTCCCACAGTCTCCAAAAGCGATTATGGTCGTCTGCCCAGATTCCAAACGCCCTCGGTCTTGCACGACCTAGACAACACGCGGCAACTAACTCCTTCGAGGATAAAATCTGCTTTGAACGGCCTTGACTCCTCCGACTGGCTACACCTATGCACTCTGGATGCACCGTTGCAACGGTCGTGTCGTTGGCGAACTCGACATTGCAGTTTTTAAATTAACTCCCTAATGAATGTCGTCCCACATTCTAGTTTCGTCTTGCTTACTTTAAGTAATTGTATCGAGCTAAATATTGATTTTTTGGGGATGCAAAAATTTGAGGACGTAGTTAGAAGATGATCAAAAGTGCACATGGTAGTTGCATATAAATTGGTTTTTCGGTGAATAAAATTACAGTTACCATCGACGGTGTAATAACTCCCCATGTCGTCCTACATTCTAGTTAGGTCTTGCTTAAAATAATTATATCGATCTTAATTTTGATTTTTTGGGGATGCAAAAATTTGAGGATGTAGTTAAAAGATGAACAAAAGTGCACGAAGTAGTTGCATATAAATTGGTTTTTCGGTTTTGCGGTGGAAAAATTGCAAAGTTAGCTGAGATTATGTAACAATTCGAGTGAATTGAATCTTCAGTTTTAAGGGTGCACTTAATCGCTCATAGCGAGCTTAATTCTGATGGTTTTTTCATACAAAAATTTAGAGATGTCGTTGAAGTATTAAGGAAAAGGCACCCCGAGGTCCCATAACGAAAGTCGTTGCAGTTGCACGATAAGAAAATGTCGAAGTTAGGCCAGAGTTTGATATTAAATATTGGTATCCGGTAGCTTCTATACAGTATTCAGAGCGTGGCCGAATTAGAAAAATTAACCGTAACGTCTTACAGGCGTCGAACACGGTCGCAGAACGTGAATGAACTGCTATATGTATACCGGGTCGCCTATTAAAGCGGTTAAGTTATTCGCTCCACGAATCGAGACCCCATAAAAGTGTTACGGCGCATTTTACTGCTGAACAATTATAAGGCGACGGGGCCGCCGTTCGGAGATAATAGTAGTGTACGAGTTCATGTTTATGGTGTATGGGCATTGTCTACTTCTCGTGCGAGAGAAGTCCGATGACTACTAATGAGACACCAAACGTAAAATGAATGTGCCGCCGTAAATACAATTACTGTACCTCTTACAGCAAACGAAGTGTCCCGCCACCCTTCCCCCAATAAAAAAAAGTCAACTTTTCAGTACATGCAAAATTTCCGCATTCCTTGCAGAAAATAACCCGTATGAAATTATTAACATAGCATGCAAATTATGGGAATTAGAGAGGTTCGAAGCTGGTTTGTTAGGGAAAATTTTGGAAAATGTTTCTTTTGGGATTGGGGTGAGTATGGTTAAACAAATTAAATTTTCAGGATGTTGTTTAACTTGTCGGGACATTGGAATGAATGGAATGATTGCACGAGGGCGTTTGAGTGTGAATAAGTAACAAGAGCGTGGGAGAGGGCAGCAACGAGATGAGAAACAGTGACTCTTCGTGATTTTCTCGATCAACGAACGGCCTTGCGGAGTACAGCGAAGCTCAAGGCCGATACTCGGCTTGACGCGCGTTAGAAATTCCTGTGGACGAGCATGCAGTCTCGATGAACAAGCATTTTTTTGTTTTCCACGGTGCAACTCAAATTTAAGAGATAAATGTCCAGAAACCATTTTTAAAAATATTTTTTAACAATTTTCAGTATTTCAAACGTCAACTAAGAAAAACTTAACAATAGACGAGACCCTCTGGATTCGAATAAACAAAGAAACGACTTGATCTGACAAATAGTTTGCGAGATATAAATTTTTTAAGGAAATCCTGTCTCTACAAAGATGGATGAATATGGAGGCTTGTACTTTATAAACAAATTGCAATTCGACGAAGTGATGACTTAAACACCCCCTAATTTTGCGTGTATTTTATTATGCAATGTTCACTTTTATGCAAAATCCACGACATTCATCGCGGCAATCTCAATTTTGTAGATCTTACTATATACTAGCAAGAATGTCTACTCTAGAATTTAAACGATTAAGTTCATAATTTTCGACATTAAAAAGTCAACTTTTCGATAATTAAAAAATTCCGTTAATAGACTAAACATTGCCGATTCGTATAAAAAAAGAATCAACAAAATCCGACAAACAGTTTCCAAGATAAAAATTGTAGAAGTGAACCCTGTCGTTACAAAGATAGATAAATATTGTAAAATTCGATATTTTATATTTGATAAATGAATTGAAATCTAACCATTTGATGACATAAACATCCCATAAGTTTGCGTACACTACACCATAGAATGTTTCATTCCGATCCCACTAGCTCGAGTATTACAAAAACATGTTATGCGAGTCACGTGGAACGGTATTTGCAAATAAAACCTCGACTACCACTTGTAATTTCATTAGGGGAATCGGTACAGCGTTTGATAGTCATAATTGATAGTTAGCCGAGCACGATGGCGATACTTGCAGCTATTCCGTGTACTGGCAACAGCGCTAGCGCCAGATAAAACCGGCTGGGGAAGCTTAATCGCTCGATAACATTTACCTGACCGGTTTGTTTCTTCATTCATCTCTCTATCAATGGAGCGTCTAGCCCTTGCACTAGGTTAGTGTGTCAGGATACCCTATAATCCACCAACCGACATAATCGCGCTATCAATAAAAATTGCTAAAACCTGCTAATCAATAACCAAAAATATCACGTAATCAACATTTCCAATTAGCTAAAATTACACAAAATATTTCAAAAACTACAACAAAACGTCAATTGAAGGTATTGTTACCCTAAGTGTCTATCGCGTATCCTCTTAAAATTAGTCTCAAAAGAATTAACTTAACAATCTACAATAACAATGAAAACCACTGAACTATTCATTGTGCTATAACTTTTACACTAATCGCCCAATCGACTTGAAACTTGGCACGCACACTGTCAATGGCCTAACCTACACACCCCTATGCGCTGGCTACCCCCACCCTTCTCCATCCATTTTTTTTGCAATTTTTTCGGATCAGCGTTTATCGAGGAATTTTTTCTTCTCTTTGGTTAAGGGATGAATATTTCGAGATTATGCGAACGGGGCGCGATTAGGGGTACCAAGGGCAACGGACCGGATCCTCCAGCTTCGTTGTAGGTAGCGTAAGCGAGGGTGGGCCGATCTGCTAACAGGTACGGGGCCAAAGTTCACGGCTAACGACGATGCGATAATGAGACAGAGATAAGGTGTTCTGGGTGTTCCCCTCAGGTTCAGGGGGTCGTACCTGCTTCGAGGACCTGGGATTACCCTTGGGAGAGGGTGAGGGCGCACTTTCGTTCGCCGGGGAACATAGCAGCACAGGTATGAACCGCTAACTATGCGAAATTGCCTTTGCGTTCGTGGAAATTGGCAGGAATCGAAATACCTGACTAAATAATTTAAAAATTGAGGCTGGGCCAAGGTTGTCTCTTCGACTTCAAGATGTGCCATTAATTAGAACCGTTCGTTACGAAATTTTGGCTGTGATTTTAAATTTTATGGGGTGCTCTCCGGTTTTCCCGCCAAAAGTTTCTACGAGCAGAAGTAGTGTCACGTCCTCGAGATATTGGTGGATTTTGTCTGTCTGATTGCCTGGAAAATTATGAAAAAATTATAACACATTGTTGCTATGTAGGTGTACATTGCAGAATTTTTTAAAATTTTTCGGTTGAATGTCTCGATTGTAAAAAATTAAAAACTGGTTCAGAATCGGTCAAATCGTTACAAAACGAGAAAGAGTTCGAGAAAATTGCAGACTTTCTTCTTTAAATTTGAAAGCGACATTGTCAATATTTTTATAGACGCTACATATTACTGCGACCGTGGTCCTTGAATTTTCTCAGATTTTTTAGTCGAAAACTGCGGCCGAGAAAAATCGAAAATGAGAAAGCTGTAAGTAAACGTGAACAAATCCTTCCAAAATGTGGATTATTGATAGATATTCAAGTGCAACAATATTTTTGCGACAGCTACGTACTGTTGCAACTGTTGTGCTCGAATTTTTCCAGATTTCTCGTCTGCCAATTCCCGTTACGAATAATCAAAAACAGAATGAGTTCGTTGAAAGAACAAAAGTTGCTTTCAAAAATCGGATTTTATTAACTCGAACAAATTTGTAAAAATTGAAACAAATGCTCGGAAACATTCTAAATTAATTGGGATGCTGAAGAAGCAGTTCTATACTAACAAAATCGGAATTAAAATCAGCAGAAACGGTCGTTTAAAATATTTTACAAATAAGTGCAAGGAGAACTAGTCTCGTGAAGATTAATTCAAAATTTCTGGTTTCCTCGGCCGGTGGACGAGACACGGTGGACTGTCCTGATCCGTTAACGCGATTTGGGGAAACCTGTCGAGGATCCTTTGTCCGAAGGCCGGGGTTTCCAGGCTCATTTCGGTAAAGCGTATTGGCAGAGCGAGCAAGAAGGGACAACGGCGGTCGTTGTAAATTGTTGGTGCGCGCGGGGCCCTTTCAGTTGTCAGGGTTCCGTGAATGCTGTCGGGGACCTGTGGATTAGCGATTTCCAGCCGTAAAGCATGTCTTACGTTCCATGCGGATTTACTGATCGTTTCGTTCCGAAGAGGCCTCTTCCTCTGCCAATGCTGTTTCGTCTATTCGTATACCTGTTTCGTCTATTCGTATACCTGTTTCGATACGCTGTGAAGAGAATTTCGAGATTGTTCGAGGTACTCTGTACTTTCAACACCCCCAGGTTGTTCTTCTCAAATATATTTTTGCGACAGAAATTTAGCCAAGAAGCTACCGTAACATTGTCTACAGAAATCGAATAGCCCTAAGTAAGACGGACCCACGTTGAAAGATATATTTTTGCGACAGAAATTGAGCCAAGAAGGTACCGTAACATTGTCTAACAGAAATCGAATAACCCTAAGTAAGACGGACCCACGTTAAAAAATATATTTTTGCGACAGAAATAGAGCCAAGAAGGTACCGTAACATTGTCTACGAAAATCGAATAACCCTAAGAAAGACGGTCCAACGTTAAAGCCGCCGAAGGCGAGCTTCGCTAATTTCTATAGAAAAATAAAATACCCGGAAGGATTTTTAACGAATATATGCGACCATTAGACCCACGAACAGTGTACACAACGTTCGCAAACGTTTCTGGGAAGACACTGTTACACCTCGACCATACAACACTACGGGTCCCCCATCGTGTATTTGTGTTTAGATTCGTGCGTGTCTAATTGTACAACCGTGAAAGTGTTTGAAAGACACCGACGCGACGGCCCGAGTAGACAGGCATGGCAGCGCAAACACACTGTAGCCAATCTGGAAATGTGTGTCTGCCAAATTCCTCGCGGGACATGCGAGGACATTACTTCTGTCAATAAGTGTCCCTTCCAAAATTCACTTTCTTCAAACTCAAACCTAAATTTCCTCTTCGTTTGACCCATTGCAAATGTGCGAAAAATCGCATTGCGATCCTAGGCTCATTGTAATAAATAAATATAAACGCCTGGGAAAATGAAGTCTACACATTGTACAATGTTTCAGACTCCAACACCTCTGAAATATAATCTGTTGCTGCTTCGTTAAAAAGAACCGTACGACCATCCAACTTGGGTTATTTCCAAGGGTGAACCCTGTATTTTCAGCACCCCTAAACAATTTTTCTGGAAAAAATTCTGCTACCCCCCTAAACGCTCCAGCAAATAAAGTCTGTACGTTTCACAATCTTCAACTTAAAACTATCCTAGTTTTGTTTAAAAAAATCGTACGATCATCCAGTTCAGCTCATTTTCAAGGGTGAACCCTGTATTTTCAGCACCCCTAAGCAATTTTTCTGGAAAAAATTCTGCTACCCCGCAGAACGCTCCAGCAAATAAAGTCTGTACGTTTCACAATCTTCAACTTAAAACTATCCTAGCTTTGTTTAAAAAAATCGTACGACCATCCACTTCAGCTAATTTTCAAGGTCAAAGTCTCTACTTTTAACGCAAATAATGATTTGCTCCTCTCAAAATTTTGTCGCCCTAGAAACCGCTCTAGAATTCAAGGAATGTATGAATTTTCCACTTTTTCAACTTGGAACATCTCGACAAGGTTAAACAAATTTGTCTCGTGGTCGAATCCACCGTGGACTCCAAACGAGAAGTCTCCCCTTGGCAAGGAGCCCTCAAAAGTCTGTTCACGATTTTCCCATACCACATTCTGCCACTTTTGGTGGGCACCCGTTCCGCATACTGCGACCACCATTGCACCAGATGTCTCGGACCTTTCGGTCGCGATTCCCATAAAGTGGAACGCGGCGAAATTGCTATGGTTAGTTGCATTTTCTCCGGCGGGGGGTTCGTTGACCATAGCAAAACATTCCGTTAGGCGGTCGCGGTGCCGCCGAAAAGGCCCCCGAGAGTTCGGTTGTGTCGTTAACGAGAAAGCGGGGCCCCGGCTCGCCCAACAGCCGTCGTCGAAAACAGAAACATACAGTGATCGAGGGAGAGGGGCGATAGGTGTAGTGACGCGCGTCGGAGAAAGATGGCCGAAAGAGAGAGGCTGAAACAGGTCCTGTTGCCGGGCCCTGTTGCTACGCGGCCGACGGTGCATCGTGCTGAATTCGCAACGAGCCTTTTCGGCGATTGCGATTGCGTCGTGAATAATGTATGTATAATAGACGCGTGGCCATGGCTGCCGATCGTTTTGACACCATCGGACACCTTTCTATCCGACGACCTCCGCTTTCCGCAGGACGAACGGCCTCGAACTGGTCCACGTCATCCGCAGAGAGTCCTGCGTGTCCTGAACCTTGCTCACGCGATCGCCTAACTGCGCAGTTTCTGGTCCACATGGTTTCTGGCCCTCGGTTAGGTCGCTTGCCAACCCTTCCCGCACTTCAGTCCCTCGAAAAATCCTTACCGAATCCTATTTTCAATATTGTGCGTCAATTTTTGTAGTCTTTCTATGAACTGTGGAATTTTTTACTCTCTATTAACTGTGGAAATTTAATTCTCAAGATTGATGCAATATTTATAAGAAATCGATCAATATTCTACAGAAATTTTTATCGAGATTATTTGCGATACAAAAATTTAGTTAAAATTCTGCTCAAATGGAAGCGTCTTCGTCGAAATTTTTGTATAGGTGTTTTGTCCAATCTACGCATGTGTATCGAAAGAATTGTTTAACTTGAATTAGTATTCTGTAGAGACTCCCTTTGTTGGTACCAAGTTTTGCCTAGAAGCCAGACGTTCGTGCGTCATGAATGAACGAAAACCACATGGCACGTGGTTTTCCCGCGCAGCTGCGCGCGCGTCATCCCGAAAACCGTCTCGAAGGTCATAGAGACCTCTTAATGGACGCCAAAGAGATGTCTCATTGGTAGTCTGGCTTCTCGATTGCAGCAGAAACGACAAAACCAACAGAGCGACGTTGGTCCAACTCCGATCTTAAACATTTCAACAATCTATCGAACAAAAACTGTTCACATCCAATCAAACTCTATTATCAAGCATAATTCTTATTTTCATCGTTCATCAACAGAGCTCGCGATTCTCATAAAATCTCTCTGGGCGCCTGCGAGTTTGCCGAATTTCTCCGGAGCAATTTCGCCGGGTGAAAAAAGGTGAAACAGGAAGCGGCCATTAAGATTTGTATCCGAGCGCGGAGGCAATTACTTTTGTCTGGCAAAAGTTCTTCTTCGTTACGGTCCAGAGAGAACCGCGGCGCAAAACGAGCAACCAACCTCCCTAGAATCCGAAAAGAAAAAAAAAAGATGAGCAGAACCGGCAGAGGCGGAAACGGTCGCTTCTCTCGCGCTCTCACATCCACGTGGTGGCTGTTGTTATTGTTGTTGTTGCCGTCCTCGTCTCGGACGCGTTCTCTTATCTCCCCTCCCCTCTCGCTCTCTTCCCCGCCCCTCCCGTCGCCGTGACTCCCACCACCGTCGAGCTGGCGTCACGAAAGGCGCGTCGGTCGGGGCGCGAGGGTGGGGACACCCGATTAACGGACTCTAATTGCATAGCAACAGCGAGCCCGAGATAATGATACATCTGACGGTCGTTGCCGGCGGGCAGCTGGCCCACTTCGAATAGAAACGAGCCTGGACCCGTGCACGTACACGAGCCGTCCGCGTGTCTGCTGCGACGTCCGCGCAGACACGCCGCGCAGGACCACCGCGCAGGCCCGCGTTCCACGAAACTCGAGTTTTGGCGCGAAACGAATTCAACCGCGCGAGACCGGTCCAGAGCATCGTTTCGAAGGACCCGCTTGGGAATTTTTGCAAAGACATCGGACGACCGGTTTGCACCGAGGTTTTGCAAACATGTTTTCTATTATTTGCACCATGCAATCGAATTTTTTCTAGTCGAAATACTTGAAATTGTAGGAGTTACAGACCCTTGAAGAGCCACTATCAGCCGTGTCAGAAAATAAGAGAATACGTTTGAATATGCATTTGAAAAATGATATCTCCCTGTAGAAATATTGAATGAGGATGTGTTTAGGCTCGTTTTAATGGGTGGAGTCTCTAGTTTCAATTCTGCAACGTAACGTTTCGTTAAAAAATTGTGTCACACCAGGAAACGGTGTAGATTGTAAAAATGATGGTTTTTCCAATTGTTCAGCTTCAAACATGTGTACTGGATACGCATGTTTTTTTTCCGCGGCTCGGATCACCATAAATCGAATCGACTGAAGTTCGCAACGAGCTCATGAAATTTGATGATCAATTTTTCATTGCCGTTTCGTTGCACCTTTAATGGAAGCTGTGCCGCAGGCATTGGTTAACTGCCTCGTATATTTATATTAATTTTTTCTTCACAACGGTCGGTGGAAAATGGTAAATGTCCGTTGGAAGATAGAGACATTTCTCTGTATGTGTATATTTTTTTTTTATGTAGAAGTTTTTATTTTTGGAGGAAGAGTTCTTTTAAGATTGCTTTGTGTTGCTGAGTGGTTGCACGGGGGTTCTACCTGAACGTACAAATTCGTCGACTGGTAGACGACCCGTGTTCATGGTGTGCTCTTCGGGTTCTTTTGGTGTCCCGTAACCCGAAACTTCCCTCATGGTTGAACACGGCTCCAATCGGACCGAAAAAATCGGTCTTTTGACCGACGGGAATCAAACGTGTGCCGAACCAGAAAAATGGACAGCTTCTTTCTAGTCTAACCCAATCTGGACCAATCTTTGACAACTATACAGGAGATTATGGCTCCTACACAGCTTCAATGATTGGAAACACTTTACACCAGAGTTTCTACAAAACAGAATAGCAATTATTAAATAAAAGCAAATAAGTAGAACCAATTTATTTAATAGAACAAATTCCCAGTTTGATAATTTGACAATCTAATAGTTCTATAATTTAATCATTTAGTAATTTGGCAACTTGACAATTTAAGCACTTAATAATTTAATAATTTGGGAATATGATCTTTTGTTAATTTTGTTACTCGCGGATTTAATAGTTTGCTAATATGGTAACTACCGGCTTTAATAATTCGATAATTTGTTTATGTGACAATCTGATAATTTCATAATTTAGTAATTTTGCAATTTGATCATTTGTTCATTTGATATCTTGTGAATTTAGTAATTTAGTAACTTGGAAAATGCTATGCACTTGTTAGTACAATTAGCGCCCGCAACGTCTAATTATCGCGAATGATAACACTTAATTGTGTGTGTGTGTGTGTGAGAGAGAGAAAAGTGAATGACCCAGGCGACATCGAGTTAGTCAGTCGATCTCTCGAATTTTTGCTTTCGTCGCTTTAGGCGCGTCGATGTTTAATTCATAAGCTCCGATAAACAAAATTTCGATTAATTCCCCTTTTCATTAGAGCAAATGGAGTTTTAATTTTCTGATACTGATTGGGATTGAAAAGGATTAATAGCTTGCAAGATAGTCGGATTGGTGAACGATCATCGGCTGACACTGAGTTTCCTTCGAGCGACCTTGACGTAAACGGTATCTGGGTGAATCGATTAACTAATTATAATAGATGAAAAGCCGAGTAAAGGACGAGGTCAAGGTGGATGCATTGTGCGCCTATTGCAGATCATTTTCATCGGTAATGGAGCGTAACGAGATGTGCCTTCTGTTTGTTAAATGCCGTCGAATCACATACTGGGTGTGCGAAAATTTGTTCGTAGTATTAGTGCAATTTTCACTGAAAGATTTTCCGAAAGAATGTTCGTAGCTTTGACAATTATTAATATTTTTTTAATGAAAAAGTTATGGGAGTTGTTTCAAAATATACAGAAATTTATTACAGACTTAAAAAAGGACCTCCAAGAAAATGGTCATAATTTCGGAAATTGTTAATATTCTTTTCTGAAAAAATTATAATAATTGCTAGATAACATAGTCTCTTATATCCAGTAAAAATTGTTGCCATAAGCTAACGGGCTCCTTAAAAAGAAATGTACAAAGATCACTAGAAAGGTCGTCTAGCCCAGACATAAGGCGAGGAAAATAACCATAACTTCGACAATTCTCCATATTTCTTAATGAAAAAATTATGAGAATTAATTCAAAATATAGTCTCTCATATGCAGTAAAAATTATTGCGAAATAATTACAGGACCCTTACGTAGCAATTGACAAAGGTCAGCTAACCCAGACCCGAGAAGGGGCTCCAGAAAAATATCCATAACCTCGACAATGTTTAATATACTTTTATGAAAAAATTAGTAGAATTGCTTGAAAACATGCCCTTTCAAATGCAAACAGTTTCGCTGCCAAAGGTTTGCAAACTGCTCGAAAAAAAATTCTTATAGATCACGATCTTTTTAATTCGCTACGCTTGAGAATGTTGTACCCAAAATCAAATGATAAAAATAGCGCAAAGTGTCAGGTTTGAAGGATTTTTCGGTCCCGCTAATGCTCGGTGTTAGCATGACCGGAGGCTTCGAAAAAATTCAGACGATTTGCTCCCCCGTTTTCACCTATCGCGTCGAATTAAGGTGTACCCGGTAATCCAATATCTCCATTAAACGCACTAGGATCGTATCGAGTTTCGGGCTTTGATTCTGTCAAATTGGATCTCGGTTCGATTAATCCTCGCGTCCTGCGCGTCCCGCCGCCGCTTTTCCCGTTCACGGTTGTGTCGAAAAATTTCTGCCTTCCCCTCGAAATTTTGACAAATAGTCGGCGCTCCACGATGGGCCACGATTTCTATCTCGATCTCAGGTTTCGTACTGGTGTCCCAGGAAATCATCGTTACCACTCTAATTACGTTTCTCGGAACCGTGACCCTCTGTCAAAATTATTGGTAAAACGTTCGGATTTTTACTAATATTATTTTTTAATTATCAACACCATTTTTGGGGGATATTAGTTTATTAAAATTTGCTTTTTGGAACAGCAGAAGTGTTTTTGGAATTTATTATAATAATTTAGTGCGACACTTGTTTTCGATCTTTTATTGTCCTTAGTATCCTATTGAAATTTAAAATAATTTTTTTTTAACTTTCCGAGTAACATTTTGAGGATTGAGATGTTCAAATGGCTGATAATTAATATTGAGGATATTCTGTTGGCAAAGTGAAATTTTGAAATAATTCGCTATTTGTCAATTTATTGAATATTGCTCGGCCAGACCGCTCTCCCCGCGGGAATAATTAGCATAACAATTGGACGCGTTTATAGTAAAATTCCCTTTGGTTCATTTTTCACGCGCCTTCTTCTATTAACACTGCCATACTCCTGATTTTATCTTGACGTCTCTATTAATAAACGGTCTTATAAAACCTGAGAGGACCGTTTATTCTGAACCAGAAGAATGTTATAAAATATACAGAGAAAAATGTCTTGCATAAATTTACAATTAATACGTTCACGACAATGTACAATGTAACTCTGTGAAATATTAATAAAATAAAAATTACTTTATATTTCAAATACAAGCAGAAATTACTAATTTTGATTTACGCTTGAAATAAATATAAAATTTGTAGTTTAAATACGTAGTTTCGAAATATTATAAATTTAGCGAATAATAGTAAATCTAAGAAAATAAAAATTGCTGCTATGTGTAGAAATAGAATTGACTAACGTTCTCTTTATATTTAAAAAATAAGTAAGAATTGCTGCTCCTCCACATTCCAAAAGCCGACTATAAATTATCGAAATTTCAACACGTGTTCCCACGATTTTCAGGGACCATAAAAACCCCCGAGAAACTCATGGCCGCAGAGGTTGGAAATTTAGTAGCATTTCCAAAGGCAACGGTCGCCGTTTTCAAATAGACGAGCCGCCCGCAGCAACCGAGCTACGGAATCGTTGGAAATTATGGCTCCGGACCCTTTTCTCACAATGTAGCAGCTGGGCTAGGGCAACATTGCGCCTCAAACATACGAACACATATACATATAGAAAAACGTCTGTGTCGCAACCGGGAGACCCTCAATATTATCTTGCGCCGCAACGGACTTCCCGCGTCGAAGAAGACGCTGCTCTTCGGTTATTATCGTGAAGAGAATCATTATCTGAAGTTCGATATTCTTAATTAGGTTCCCGTCATCGTAGATCACGTTTGAAGTTCGTTAAAACCTCGGATCCGATAAATAGCTTTCCCATAATTTTCTTTCACTTCCTCGAAAAGGCTTATCATTTTCTAAATTATCTTTCTTCTTATTTCTTTGGTCAATTTTCCTACTATTTTTCTTGTCATTCTCCTGGTCAATTTTTCTGTTAAGTCCTGGATATTCTTCTTCTATTATTTATTTTTGTCTTCTACATTTTTTTCAATTAAATCCTGGTCATTCGTCCTACCATTTTTCTTGTTATTTATCTATCATGTATTCTTATTATTTATATTCTTATTTTTCTTTTCAATTTTCTTATTATATGATACCGTTAGTTACTTCTCTGGTTAATTTTCCTACTATTTTTCTTGTCATTCTCCTGGTCAATTTTTCTGTTCAGTCCTGGTTATTCTTTTTCTATTATTTATTTACTTATTACTTCTCGCCTAAATTTTTTAAAATTAAATCCTGGTTATTCGTCCAACCATTTTTCTTGTGATTTTTCTATCAGGTATTCTTATTATTCTTAATTTCCTTTCAAATTTTCTTGTTATACAATACCTTCAGTTATTTCTCTGGTAAAATCTTGGTTAATCTTACTACTACTTTTCTTGTTATTATCATATTCTCCCTGTCCCTTCTATTGTCCTCTCTCTTACTTGTCTTCTTAATTTTTCAATTGTTTTTCTCATCAATTTTATTGATTTATCTCTCTCTTTAAAATGTTGCATCACTTACAGAACAGAATGTCGGCAGGAAAGTATTCTGTTTGAAACAATGTGTTCCTGTAGTTTGACGAAGAACAGTGTTTTAGTGGGACGTGTCCGGAGGGTTATTAGAAAAATTGGTTTGGGTAGCAGGCATAACGAACCACAATGTGGCAATACCGAAACATTCGTTTGGCCCGAGCATACCGAGGAAAAAGAACGGTCGTTTTAATGATTGAGTGAGGTCTCGGTTTCGGTCCACGATGTAGGTAAACGCACGTCGAACAGGAAAGGGACCGATACAAAGTTACAGAGGTGCCGCCCCGCACTTCGTAGAACCAAGATAAAGGTCCTGGACCGCGTCGAACGGTTCACAAAGTTGAGCCGGGAAAGAAAAGCGTCGTTGTGCCGGCCTGTGGCCGTTCTTACTGGATTTTTCGTTGGAACGTGGCTCACAGATGTTCCTGGGCGATACCGGACGTTTTCGTATCTACCCGGTGATAGGGCAGCACAATGTAGACACAATGGCACGCACTGTGCAACAAAGTAGATACTGTATCGATATTGGGAGGGGCTGATCTGCTTTTTCAGATATTCTACAATTATTCAATCGCATAGAAGTTGCTTTGTGCAACAAAATAGGTAGGGTAAGGGACCCGGTTACCGTGGGGTTACCAATTACTGTGCCTCGAGTCACCGTCTCAATAGGTACAATTTTGTTCCGGTATAACACGACGCTTTTCATTTCGAAATTAGAAAATCCCCGCTTCTTTTTCTTCTTCGTCCGAAATACGACGAAAGCCGGTCCCCAGCCATCGCCTTATATCGAAGGAAACTGTAGAGAAGTATCGGCGTGGGTCCGAAATGACTCTGGCATAGGCCTAGAACTCGCAGAAGTCCTTAATAATTAATATAGTCAGAGTAATTGGTATTCCACAGTAATTGGGTCCATTATTCTATCTCTGCTCTCTTAGATTTTCGAAAATTGTTCAATGAAATCTAGAAATAAAGTGTATTATCAAATGGTGGTAACGATTGATCCGATTTCTTTAATTTTGCTTGTAAAATGGTACAATTATTCGAACATTTATCAAAATTAAGATTTTTATTTTTAATCGTTCTATGTAAAATGTAGCATAGAAATATTACAAAATTATAAGATTAAATATTATTACGTTGTGTCGGGCTCCTAATAATGCGTCTCGACTTTCGACTGCGATGATTAAATGTGGAATTCTGATATAATGGCCGGAAGTAGCTGAGATTATTCCCAACTGGCAGATTCTTGATACAGTACGTTCTGGTCGGCTGTTATTAAAAATTCACTAAAACGTAGAAGTTGTGAATAATTCTGTGTGCTATTTATTTTTGTGGAATAAGGTAAGGGATCCAATTACTGTGCCTATATTAATCATACTTATTCTTAAAGCATAATGAATATTAAAAAAGTGATATATAACTTAAAAATATATAACACAAAAATGTTATATCTCTTTATTTTTCATATTCACTATGCTTTAAAAATGAATATAATTAATATAGGCACGGTAATTGGCACCTCCACAGTAATTGGGGGTCCCTTACTCTAGATTCTTATTTTGTTTAAGAGCGGATGAAGTTTTGAATTGATAGTTGCTAGGGTTATTAAATTGATTCTACGGCGTCTTTAGGGAACGAAACGAAGGAGCAACGAGATAAGATCACGATCACGCGTGTCCATATGTCTGTTAGGAGCCACGAGGCCCACCTTTCCCGCCAGAAATCATGGCGCCCCGACGTTCCGACGTTTTCTTTCGGAATTCACTCGGTTGCTAGGCACGAGGACCTCAGTGACACTGCCGTAAATTATTCTTGGCCGAAAGCGTGCTCACTTTTTTTTTTTGCTTTACCGTCAAACAGGACTACTACATTCAGCCATATACAATTAAACAAAATAACCATTTTTACGTTTGCAACGTGACCATTTAAATAAATAAATAGCAAATTGACCATCGAGAAAAACTATCGCTTTTTGAGATAGTAAATTAAATTCAATAACAATTTACAAAATATTATTATTTACAAAAATAGAAAATTTGGAGTTATTCTACATTATTGTTAATAAGCTAGTATTATTTATATTAATTTGTTAATAGCTTGACAAATCAAAGGACGAATTAGTAATGTTTATCTTTTTTTTATGGTAGTTTTATGATGAAATAGTAAATTTAATTTTGCAATCAGTTATTTCTTCCTGTATAAACGATTGTGCGTATGCTTTCGGGAATTATTTTTCACGCACCTCTCTCTCCTGCAGGCAGGAGTATATTTTCACTTTGCACATTTTAGATCGACGAAATTTTCTCACGCGCTCGCCGACGTACTAATTACCAATGCACGACAGATGCTCCAAGTAACATGCCGCGACAACGTTGTCCTTTGTTCGTGACGCTATGTTTCCATTTGCGAATATCTACAATAACTCGCCACCTCTGCTTGCGATCGGTTATTCACCTGTGAATACAAACAATTAAATTGAGAATAAAATGATTAAAATAATTTTTTATTTGTATCTCCCTTGAAATTATTATGTATGGAATTTTTTATGACGTCATCAATTGATTTTCCTAGTACTTAGATATGTTTTATAAATTTTCTTGATAATTTTCCCTGGTTTTTCTATTTTTTATAATTTTTTAAAATCATTTTTCCCGGTTATTAATTCGTAATGACACCAATAATTGGCGTAGACGATGATAATAGGAATTCATTTTTGCGTCTCCGATCACGCGCTTTGAAATATGTATGCAAGCATGCAGGTGAATCCCCCTGCAATCCCCATGTTGGTGTTCGACTCGACGCTCCTTTCACCTGGTGTTATACTGCAATAAGTCACTCTGACGTGAACAGGTGCAACCTGACGTCACTAATACGATTAATTATTGCCTGCACAAAAGGGTTTGAAAAGTGTGATTGTATCGGCTCGTTCACTAATTTCTTTTTCTTTCCATTAGCTGCACTAGTTGCATTATCTTCGAGCCGACAGGTTCGTGTCGGTGATAAGCGTCTTATGGTCACAACCTCTAATGGGTTTTCTCACGTTTCCCGTAACCACCAATTATGTATTTTTGTTTTCTAGAAACAGAAACAATATTTGCGAACTAGGGCAATAATTTACAATTCCAATTAGTAATTTATATGAATTATTTTTTCTTTTCATTTACTTTTACTTTTATTTTCTTTTTAAACCTGTAATTGTAATTCACATGATAGGAGACCTGTTCAAATTCTAAAATCGGAACTACGGTACCGACAATTTATCTGTCGGTAACAAATGCATCTACTCTAACGATTTTATATACGATAAGTTACCACATGAGCGAAGTACACTGTTTACCGACCGAGAATACTGTCCATTTACCAACGAAAAATCTAAATAATAATATATTTTATTTAATATCAAATTATGTTTAATTCGAAATAAAAATATAATTTAATACTATATTCAAATCTAAATTTGAAACAAACTTCTAACGTTGTTCATAAGTTAAATTTATAAAATGTCACATCTGAGTATGAAAAACTTGAATTGTGTTTTCGCTTCGATGTACATTTTGATAGCAAATAAATAGCCTTTGATAATGAACAGCTAGTTTGAATTGTTAATTGGTTCTCTTAACGATAATGATTCTTTGTCAGTTGTGAATATAAATTTTAAGTTAATTGTTAATTCAAATTTGAAGTTATGAAATTTTTAACGCAAAGTTAGAAAAATTGTCCTAAATTTCGTCGATTATTTCTGTTAATTACCAGATATTAATTAGTGTTTTGGTTTTAGGCTAGTCGCACGCTGGCACCCTGGGAGCACCTGCTGCCCTGTCCGAAGTGTACGTTCCCTTGTCATGTGAACGGCGAGAAGAACGTGGGAACGTGTTCGAGGCAAGGCTGTCTGATGGAATTTTGCACCTCATGTTCATCAAGGCCGCACACTGGCCCCTGCAAAACACCCCTGCTAGCCACGCCAACCAAGAGGAGCAAACGCCTGGTAGTCGGCTCGAGGCAGAGCAAACGGAATCTCAGGAGATTATGAACGTTCACTCTCCCAAAAATCTCGATTCTTGGACACGTTGTATTATAAACGCGTTTCTTTTTAAGATTCTTATCTTTCTCATGGTCGAACGTTCACCAGACCTTTGCTGCTAGTAGTTTTGGACTAAAGTGGATGTTAATTTATTGCTCTATCACTCAGAGCCCTTAAATGCCATTAATTCCTGGGAAATTTTTTCTAAAAAATAGATCACTCGAGGTTGTTCAGAGCTTTCAAACAGAGAATATTTCATTGCTAGTAAAAGGATACGAAAATGTAACTGGTGCTTAGATAGAGTAGCTTCAGAGCTATCACTCTCCCTTTAGCTACATGCCTTCTCATTTTTATGGTAACAGTGTTGATCAATGTTACTTGATCACTAATAACAACATCAATTCTCTGAGAAAACTTTCAACAGAAAATATATAATCCTTAATTAAATTATTGAACAATGTAACTAGAGTCTGAAGCTTAATCTGGGCTGACAACCGCTATTTTATCATTAACATCATGTTCGATATTTCAAAAGTAAATGTTCACTATAACATATATGTTAAGTCGGGCTCGATATCATAAATTAAAATTCATTCAGTCCCAAAATACTGATGTCCAACTATGTAGAAGAGAGAAGCATCTAGTAGATTAGGTGAAAATGCGATGCTACCTGGTGTGACCACCTAGTTACACGTTATAATTTATCATCGAACACTTAAAGCATTATTCATTAACTACCAATTCTGCAGCTGGTTTATGGAACATTTTAGAAATGTTCTCTCAATCTTCCCTTCGTAAATTCGCGCAGGCGAAAATTAAATGACCATTTTAACAGCCCTAAAATTTTTAGAGGACAAAAGGGTCTGCGATTATCGATTAGCAGCGCGAATGAGACGAGAAGGGGAAAAGAGAGAGCACAGGGCCCCGTAAAAGCGGGCTCGTAAAACCTTAAGGGGTACGACCGCTTTTTACTCGCTTGGAACCGGCGTGCACTGCCAACTAATGAAGCCGGCATAGCAAGAGAAACTCTGTATAGTGATTCACGGATTTGCCAGCCAATAGATGCCATATTTATTTGCTCAAATTATTCGGACTAAAATATTAATTACAAAATTCATTGTTCAATAAAACAAACAGCTACTGTACATGTTTATCCAAATTCTGTGGGCTCAAATTTCAATATCAAAATTAATTTTTTTTATGAAACAACGACTCGAAATAGATCTTTATTAGCATACGCGAGGTTTCTGTTTATAAAATACAGAGAGACTCTTTCTTTGGTATTTCTAATTTGATTGGTGCTTCTTTTATTTAGCACCTTTCATTTATGGCCTATTCATAAGGCCCTGATCGCAGAACCATGCTAATAGAGGAGTAACGAGGATAAATAAATGGCACTGCTATTTCTGCAACATGAGAATTATTATACAACCAAGGAAACACGTATCTTGTGTCACCTTTTTAAATTATCAACTAACCTGATCCGTTGAATGTTAATAAAAAATGTATTTCTTAATTATACTGTTCAAAATAGTTACCGAAACTCATAGACTGCAATCGTTTTCATGTATTTAGCAGACTTATGGTCATTCAAAAAATTTAGTACAGTTCAAAATTGATTAGTTCAAAGAGACTTTAATTTTGCTTGCATTTAAAAAATCCTAAATACATAAACACATTGCTACTAATTATTTATTAATGTCCCTCAGAGTCTTTTAACTACTTTGAACACGATAGCTAAATTACAAGTTACAATTTTACCTCTTTGACACATTTCCATTTTTTAAAAATTTAGTTTGATTTTTAACAATTAATTAAAATTACAGAGCGTCGATAAACGAATTTTAAAAATTTCAGTACAGCGATGGTGATGCTCTCTCTCTTTTTAAGGACAATGTTTTGCGTGCGTGGGCGTTACACGGTTGCAACAAGAAGTGTGAAAAGTGAACGAAAACCGTGAGAAAGAAATGTAAAAACTAAATAAGATTGTAGCGCGTGCGAAAAAGGATCGGTTGAACCGGTTGTATGTATTGCTCCTAGTCTCACGAAGCACGAGATCAAAAAGAGAATTGCCATGACTCGTAAAGGGGTCGCTCAAAAAGTATTAATCGAAGTATGCGTAAGTTAATAGTTTTTAAGAACATTATAAGCAATGCACAGTGCCAGAAACTAGAGAATAAACAGAACAGTCTCCGGTAACCATTGGAGCACTGTAACGACAATAACTAAGAAACGGAAATTCAATTTTTCACATAATCGCACAAATTTCTAAATTTGTATTGTTTCTTCCGACTGACATAAAGTATTGAGACCACAAAAGTATTACTTTCCATATTAATTAAATGAGTGGTGGTATGGTAAAAAATTAAGAAACATTTGTTTGTGGTTATATTTTAGAAATTTCTCTCCCGAAAATTTATTTGTTGTTACTATAGTGCTCCAGGTTTTAAGATTCTGTACCGGTACAAGAAAAAGCAACACTTTTGTGCCATTATGTAATGTACGCCATAAGAATTGCCATAAGGTATTTCGAGTTAGCGTTTAGGCAAAGGGAAAGGGATGATCCCATTCGCCATATTTTATTTTTTACAATGTTTTTAGTATATAGTACGTCGTTTGAAAGTGTTGGTAACGTGCCAGTTTTCGTTTAGGGTTGTTTCGTATTGTTTGAATATTGTTTTTGTACCAATGTATGCTGGATCGCAAAAGACTGCATGTATTTACCACTGGTTATTTACCAGTGCATAGTAATATATTTTTGTCTGTAGGGAATTTCGTGGTCAATACTCGCCTTTGACTTTTAATCAATTAAAATCTTATTTGATATTACAATACAATTTTTATATCATTTGGAATCTTAATTAACTTATGTCAGTGTGCTTAAACAATTTTACAAGATGTACACACACTTTTGGAAAATCGTAAACCCCCATAAAAAAGAAACGAAAAACTTTCTAATATAAAATATGGTAAATGTTGAAATGTACGATCAAAATTCAAATAGTAATATAAAATTAATACAAAAGGTTTGGAATATTGGCCACAAAGTCGCTATTTTGTAAGAGGCAAAGAAGTTTATTAATGCGTCTCTCTAAGCGAAAATCCAAATGTTTTTTACGAAATGTCGCGTCCCATTTTATCTCCGCACTTTTGGTCAGTACCTTAATTTTACGTACCAAGATGCTCTCTATTTACTGCATTGTCATTTATAATTTATGTCATCAACGTGCCTTGGGTTAACACAAAATAATTTGTTCCCAAAGTCATTATAAAAGTACGATTTTTTAGTTTGGAAAATTTTTACTCGCACAATCGTTGACATAAATTTTGAAAGACCAGCATAATTTTTACCAATGGAACAGCAAGCCTATTTTATTATCACTAGACTGTAGATTTTTATGCAATTATATTTTTTAACCAATACAAAGGAAAACGGTAAATTCGAAATAATTGAATCGGCATTGCATTTGATTGAATTTTGTATTGGATCGGAACGTGCAAATTTTTAATGAAAATCCGCAGTCTATTTAATAAGCGTAGCCAGCATGACAATTCTTTCGCGAATTAATTACTTAACTCCCAGTTGTATAGTGACAAAAAATCGTCTCAGAACAGCGTGGGTGCAAATGAGCATCCGTAGCATTTCTGTGATACGGGACAATATCATTCCAGTGTATTAGTGTTTTAATCAAATATTCATTAAGCGGTATCACTATGCTCAAAGATTTAAAAGGTTCTTTAGCATATATGGCTAAAAAATTCAATTTCGGAAAAACTTATTTTCTAAGTGAGAAATTCAGTGCCTTGATAAGAAAAAAAGACGCCAAAATGTATCGTAAAGAAAGCTGCATTGTTTTCAAGTGCTAAAAGAGAATTCTCTGTGTAAAAAGTATAATATTAATGAAAGCAATACCAGTCTTTTGAAAAGTACATATTCTTGTTAATAAAAACGCGTTGGTGCCTTCTGTAATTACATTAGCGTTATAGATTAAGTAATTTACGCGTCGTGTATCATTTATATAGAGCACACTGTACCTTATAGGAAATACCATAGAGTTTTACGGTTATTGACATTTTGGAGGATACATAGAAATAGAAAAATCAAAAATGAACATAATAGCTGGAAAAATGAAATCCAAAGCTTAAATGATAAAACGTTTCATCATTTTAGTTGTCTTCGAAAAAGTTTTGAAATCATTTTCTTCTTTACCAACATACACGTGTGCAAAAATGGTGCGAAATGTGCCAGAATAAAAAATTGTAAAATACGTTTATTATTTCTAAAAGACATTAGATATTATATTCTTAGAAGACAGGCGAAAAAGAAAATAAATTATATAAATTAATAATTTTAACGTTAGCATGCTTGTAGTGTAAAAATTATAATCTATAAAATCACAACAACGGAAAATAATTAAAATTTAATATTTAGCAAACAAGTTTTAGCGAGCATTTTAAAACGGTTACCCAAAAAACGCATTTTTTTAAGAAGCTTAGAATTTAGAATTTCAACACAGAAAAGAGAAAAGTAATTAATATACGACATTTTTACTATGAAACTTCGGTTACTGACATTTAACGTTATTAATGAACGAGCATCTATTAAAAAGAAAAAATTATTTATGAATTCGCCTGTTGATTTAATACTCAGGAGATATTGTAAGAGTTTTAGAGTTAATGTTACACCAAATAGAAAGAACATTACTATCGTAGTACATTAAGTGGTTTGTATTTTTCTAGTAAATATGCTATCTCACTAGCTAGTAACTGTTCTTCTAAGTTTCATAATTGTATTATTATAGTTCTCTATTAATTATCCGGGCAATTTAAATTAGTTTTTTACGCGTTAAATTATATTGATAAAATTTTGTAAGCCCTCCCAGGGCAGGTTCCTGTATTTTGTCAATTAAAACATATTTGATTAATTATGTACTACCGCCTATTTTCTTCCATCACTAAAACATTTAATAAACAACAAATTACCTAAAACAATAACTCCAACATTTTTTTGTTTCAATATAAAAATTTTGTATTTCTTTACAAATCGAATTACATTAATCAAACCATCAAAAACTTCCATATAATCCTAAAGATCACAGCGAGGAAAATCATTAGGATCGCAGCGACCCTAAATCTTGATGGTTTCATCTCCACAGGGAGTCCCGAAATAGTTTTCATAGGTAAAAACGGTTTCAAGGCTGGAGAACTTCCTTCGCTTATGGGCTCTCCTTTCATAGAATACTTTGTCGTCTCCACAATCTTCACTTTAACCATTTTTCCTAAGTATGCCTCTTTCAAAGGCACCAAAACCTGTTCATAAAACTTATTATGCCCAACATAGTGCTTTTTATCATGTGATAGCTCAGTAACTAGAACATCTTGAACCAGCCCTATCCTATTATCATCGTAAGGAGAGTATGACTGAAAAAATTCCGACAGCCTTTTTGTTCTTTTTTTCACCTGCTGCGTTGGAATCATTCGCATCCTGGCAGCTGGAGTGCCAGGTCTGGGGAAAAACTGATTGATAAACAAACTAGGGAATTTGTACTGCTCGCACAGTTTCATTGTCTCCTCAAAGTCCTCTTCCGTCTCTGTCGGAAATCCACAGATAATGTCGGTAGCAATAGTTAAACCTGGAACACGTTCCCTAAGGAAATTGACAACAGTTTCGAAGTCAGCCTTTGTGTACTCTCTTTTCATATCAGACAACACTTGATCGCTTCCAGACTGCACAGGAATGTGCAGAAAACTGTACACTTTTGGATGGCTCAAGATTTTGCTCATTTCCTCCAAATGTTCCATTATGTACGGTGGATTTGTCATTCCTACTCGAATCATGCATCCGGTAGGTACTACTTCAACAAGTTTCCATAATAATTCTGGCAAACTGGTACCAATATCTCTGCCATACGTTCCTGTGTCCTCAGATGTTAGCCACAGCTCACAAACTCCCTCTTCGAAAGCTTGTTTCGCTCTTTCAATAATTTCCTCTGGAGGATAGCTTCCCAGTTCACCCCTTGCATGTTTCGTTTTGCAATAAGTACACTGATTTAAGCATCCTGTGTTGATTGCTATGATTTCTATTAATGGATTCCTGCGCACTTTGGGCAGACTCAGTGAAGCTCCACCCTTTTTCTTGCCAGACTCTTTTTTCTGTTGTAGAAAACGAACTGTGTTGCCTTTTAGAGTTTCCTCAACCACTTCCACTACTCTGTCAATTTGTTGTACACCGATCATACTGAGGCCTTGGAGGAAGGACGATTTTGGTGCTCCCTGTGGCACGCATCTGTAAAATATCATAATTAACATCGATTGATATTGGTTAAAGTGAGTATTTTATGTGAGATGCATACCCAGCCACGACAACATGTTTACCCAATTTTCTGCCTGCTTCTATTTCATTCCTGAAGTGATCCTCTGCAGGCGATTTTACAGTACATGAGTTTAGGAGCCACAAGTCAGCTTCATCTTTGTTTTCTGTTAATTTGTAGCCATAGGCAGATAATTGACCAGCTATGTACTCGCTGTCAGAGCTATTATGAGTGCATCCCCAGGTTTTTATGTAGATTATCTGAGTTCCTGGTACAACGCTATTAAGTATTGGGGGTTGCGGGAGCTCCTCTGTGAATTGTTTTTTTTTGGAGCGGACTGTTATTATTTTCCTTGAGCTATAGCGTTCTTTTGGTGTAATGTCTTGTGAGGATATTAGGTCCTCTATGTCTCCAATGATGTCTTCGCACGGTGCTGGCATTTTTGGAGAGTTTGAATTACATAAGTTGTTTTGAGGTTAAGTCCGTAGTTCATGAGACCTGGAAATTGTTTTAATAAGTGCTTTTTTTGATTTGATTTTTTTGAGACTGCTCGCATTAAGATTGTTAAAAATGATTGATAATAACATAAAAGAGATGCATGTATATTGGAAGATATTTACTACTGTCAATATGCTCTGAGCTAGGTTATGTTCTACAGGATCGTGTCAACATGTGAAAGTACTGGTTGGGATAATTAGTTTCGGTGGTTTCCGGTAGATGTCTCTGTAATAGTATCTTTATCCTTATCAGTCCTTATCACGCTGTTTGTTTCTCTTACATATGTTGGAAAATGAAAGAGCCTTTCTTTTAAAGCTCAGGCCTTTAAATAAAGATTTAAACTTCTTTATTATTAATTATTTTTCCATGGGACTTTCACCAACATATTCGTGGCAATTTTATCAGGAAAATGATACTAAATATGACATAATTCTGATGATATTCACAGAAAGGAAATGAGAGTGCTCACACCCGGGATTTTAGTGTCTCCGGCATAGTGCTGCCCCCTAGTCTAATTTTTAGCCTGGACCAGAACCGACATCATTTTTTTAGCCTGGACCAGAACCGGCATCATCTTTTTAGCCTGGACCAGAACCGGCATCATCTTTTTAGCCTGGATCAGAACCTGCATCATTAGCAGCGGATTGTTAATAATGCCAGAGTGGATGCTATTTCTATGTTAAAAGAGGCTCAGAGAGCTTAAAAGATGATGCAGCTTCTAATACAGGCTAATACATTATACCAATTGCTCTATAAAATATTAAAAATCGACGATCACATCGAGCTAATGGCTGTGACAATGAAACAATTCTTCAACATGGTATCGAACTTTTTCCTTTAAACCTTACGGTTCTATTTTATAGTTAAATCATTTTTCGATTTAATATTGTTCGAGCTGACGATAGCATTTGATTAAATTTTGAAAAATTTTGACTTGTTCTATGAATGTGAATTTCCTTGATTTACTTACTCTTCAAATGCGATAGAGACTTTGAAGAAGATAGACTACTCTGCACAGGGTAATGGTAGAATAAAAGCCAATTAGTTACATACAATTAGCGACATTTGATTTTATTATGAGCTGTCAGCGTCTGGCTTGACATAGTTACACATCGTCGTGCGATCCCTGACGACCGCACGATTCCACTAAATACAGATTATTATCACATTACAAGTTGCGTTTTTGTTTCGTTTACAAAAATACGTTTCACGGTTACAAATGTATCCATGGGGGGAACACGAGTATAAGCGACGGTGCGGGAACCAAAACTTTCAAACACGAAGTTACTTAGGAACATTTCGCTAAAATCATTATTTGGCAACGAAGCTGTCATTTCATCAAAATTATGAATACACTCCCGCTCAAAAATCTTTGATTATATTGTCATCTCTGATATTAGAACTCCCAGGAAGATACAAGTACATCTAGATGAAAGTAATCAAATATTTTTGAGCGTTACTGTATTAAGTTTTGTTTTTTGTTAGGAAACTTGTCCGATATATTCCACGATTACGCGGAAGACATTGGTCCACACAATGTTGCAAACCATTCGCCTAATTCAGTCAAACCGATTCCTTGCGTAATACGTAATACCTAGCCGCGATTTTTATTTTTATAATAATTCATTCATATTTTACGCATATTTTTCAATACATTTATCTCGCATCGCGTAACTTCTCAACGTGACCACACATGGTCACCATAACAATACAATTTCCTTACGATCTAGCAGATATGTTGAGCTCAAAGTATATTTACAACTTTCAGGACCCTAGCTATATTAATCGTCAGGTGTAAAAACGTTTCATATCCATAAATAGAAATTTGTACAAAAGATTTGATTGATTTCACAGTTTAGGGGTCTGAAGAAGTTTCTTCTCCACAGATCTCATCTTGATGCACTTGGCGAGCAGTGCAACGATAGTTAGAACCGCCCCAAGGAAGGACACGATGCCAAGAACTACCAGGACCATGAACCAGTTCTTAAAGCTGCCTATTCTGTCCCCAAAGTCGCAGTTGCAATTCTCACTGTCACTAAGGTTAAGAGCTGAGAAGTTCACTGGCCTGAGGGAGATAAGTTTAACATCGTCCTGGACTTGTCTTCTGGTTGTGGAGTTCTGGGGCTTCTTGGTGAACCTATAAGATATGGTGTAGATGAACTCTTGACCATCGTATGAACCCCTTGCACTATAGTATTGAATTAATAGTTCTTTCCCAGTGGACGTTAGGGGGACCTGGATGTTGTTGATGTCTTGGTGTGACACATCACAGTAGGACCACATGAGGACACTGTTGTTTGCCTGAAAAAAGCAATATTGTTGTTGTTAATTTAGGGGGTCACCCTGTGTATGTCTATCGTAACTACATTAATCTTAATTATCTTTTTATCTACCTCTATGCCATTATAGACAGCAATCTCATTCCCAGTGCAGTATTTCATTGAAAGATTCTGCTTTTGAGTAATGTAGTCCTGGTCTGGTTCATTCCTGATGATCTTCATGTGGATAGAGATCTTTTCAGATGCTCTTCCAATGAATTTATAGCTGCACAGGGTATTTGGAGGGTACCAGCTTTGGAGGGACTTAATGTTCTCCCTAGTGCGCTCAGTGCTTCTGTATACAAATTCGCAGTTCCTGTCATGTTTGACACCAGTTGGTTCCTCGGTTTCTTGAAGAGACAATTGGAACCCGTCGTGCATGATAGTACCGTCTTGTTCAGCGAAGAATTCAATGATGACGTTTTTTCCACGTGAGAGGATCCGTGGTATGTGACCGTCACCGCAGAATTTAGAGATTTCGAAGATTTTACCATCTACATTTTCCTGAAGAGAGAGGTAGTCACCCACGCAGCTACTGCTACCTAATTTCTCTTGCATACGACCCCTCCTGATATAGCGGTACTCGGGGATCTGGAGAAAATAAAAATGTGGTCAAGTTCCAAGTTGTGGATTTTTTAAATTTAAAAACTAGATGCTTCCACTTTTTTCTCTATCTAAATCCCTTAGATAATCGCTAATTCCTAATTGCTTTCTTAATTTCTAGTTCCTAGTTTCTAGTTCCTAATTCCTTCCCTAGTTTCTAGTACATTTTTGATACTCCTTCCCTAGTTCTTAATCTTCCCCGAACTCTTATTCCATAGTTCCTTTCCTAGGTCCCAGGCTTGCCAAACATCTAGTCTCTAGTTCCTTTCCTAGTCCTCAGGCTTGCCAATGATCTAATTCCTAGCTCCTTTTCTAGTTCTCAGGCTTGCCAATTATCTAGTGCGTAGTCTTTTTCCCTTCCAAGTTTCTTCCATGTCGCACTAGTCTTCAGCCTCTCAGTCGGCAAAACAGTTGCCTGCATCCCCGTGTTCAATAGGATGCCAATCTTTACTCTCCTGCCTAATCTATGCCTCAATTCCCACATCGGTAAAACAGTTACACGAAAATCCCACACGATAACTGCCTTACTTACCAACCCAACCAAATTTTCACCATTTCTACATTGTAGAATCTACAAGAACCTAAAAGAGTTGATTAACCTTCTTCAACTTCAACTTGATTTCTCTAAGACTGTAAAGCCAAACGAATCGGTTCACGAATATGGGAGGGTAGACATATGACCTAATACACCATCCCAAAGCCCTCTCACCTGCAAGAGGGTGACTTTTTCTTGGCTGACCCTCTTTCTACCCATCTCGTGCGTTCCGTCAGGGAGGATCTTCACGTCAGACACGTCCTGTAGATCTCGATAAGGATTCCTCTTGGGGTTTATCGACCCCATGGACTTCTTATGGACGCGTTGCGGGTGACGGAGTCGTTTTTGGACAGTTACCGACCGAGCATCCTGATCACGATAGCCGCCGGCTAGCCTGGAGCTTGCTATATTTAGGGAGACGTCCTCCGCAGACATCCGGACGTCCTTGACAGCCCCTTTTCCGTGGGAATTGAGCGAAGCCTTTGATCCAGCGGCTTCTTTCCTCGCTTTCTTCTGCCTACGTCGATTATTTCTGCCTCTCCTGGACTTGCGCGACGTCTGCCCAATGATAAATTCAAGCTCCTCTTCCTGGTCCGGGCTCCTGGCTCTTCTGACCGGTTCAATTTGCGATAGATAGCCTCCGGAAGACCTGGAGACCCTCGTCTTCTCCACTTCCGCCACTATTTCCACATGCTGCTCGCAATTCTCAGTCTGACAGCTGTCTTGGGACGTGCGGTTCATCAGGTCGAACAGGTCCTCGGGCTGCCCCCCGATTTTAAAGCGACCCATGCCCGACTCCAGGGCGATCCTGCATCTGATACCGCGAGGGTACACGCCTGGATACCCTGGGGACGACAGTCGGCAGGTCCTCCTGTCTTTTCGGACGGCGCACTCTAGAGGACAGGCTGATGATGAAGACGGGGAAAAACCTCGATGGCGTTCAATGGCCAGTTGGGCTGGCAGGATTGAGAACTGGGCTGAGAACATAACTGGGTTCTCGGCTGCGAACTTCGCGTCAGAGTCCATCGTTATCGTCAGGTTTGGCCCCTTCCTCAGGAACAGCCTGCAAATTGGCGAAAGAAACTTGTCATCTTTTTAACGAATGGTTCTTTTGAAGTATGCTTTGAGATATGAGATCCTGATGTGAAAACACACAATTTCTGCCTTTGAAGTTTTTTGATGGGACCTAGAGTGTCTGGGATATCTGAGAGAACGTATTCTGCATCCCCTAAATTTAAAGGCTGTTACCTTTTCAGAGCAAAGCAATACAGAAATTAAAGTAATTTTATTGAATATTTTTTCGATTACATCATCATATCGAATTTCAGCAACCGTCATTTTAAATTATCATTTATTTGATTAGAGTTTAATGTGTTCCCATTGAAGCTAGATTAAAGGGATGTAATGGAGCCCTGTAAAGAATATTTAGTTATACATCAGCAAATACCGTGATAGGGCACTGCGAGCAAATTGAAATTAAAGCAAACCAAAATGATGGGTTTATCGGGGGTAGGCAGCATCTATACACATTAAATACACGTTTATAAGCGGCTTGGAAGTGCCGTGTTTCGAACGCCCGGCACCTGTTTAATCCATTATCTACCAAAGATAAGCACGCCCGGTTTATAATAACCTACTGTAAATATTATAATTATGTCGGTTAATTATTTTTCCTGAATGGTGCGCCCATGAAAATATCGTGTTTCATAAACGCCTCAAATTTTATGGTAATTTCATAGCTCAAATATTCGAAATGACCGAGATAATTAATTCCTACACAGATAAAAAATTTAAACAAACGCAAAGTTAAATTACATAATTTTCGTTCAGTGCCTCAAAAGTTATAAAGCTGTGACATACCTGGTCACATTTCCGGTCACATGACCACAGTAACGTCCAGACTCGTCCTCAAGTTCATCGGTGTCCTCGGAGAATTGAACGTAAGCACCCTCGCATTTAGTGTCTTTCAGAAAGCCAACTTGCAGCCTCCGAACCTTCAACTCTATCACCTGTACCAATTTCGGTTATTGTTGTTTGTATTTTTAGCAATGTAGGATAAATCTGAATTTTTCAATTAACCTGTGGGTCTCTAGGGGATGCCCTGATTCTGACGACACATCTTCCCATACGTCCCGTCCATCGTATCCATCCGACAGAGCTCCTGACAGTCCGATTGCATCCTGGGAAAAATAAAAAGCGAAGACAAAGATTAAAAATAAAAATTTAGAAACCTGTGATACTTTTCTTCCGTGGTCAAGAGATATTTCATTTGTTTTAATTTTTATTCAAAACGTAGTAGTTTCTTCTTCCAAGGTCATTTGAAGGTCAAATTTGAATAAATGTTTTCGCACATAATTTTGTATATATAAGAATAGAAATGAATGACAAAAATTAAGAAATATTTAAATTCTTCCTATCTTTCGTTCAAGATGTGATGCTTTTGTCTTTCGAGGTCATTCGGAGGTCAAACTCCAAAGGACACTTTCGCGGCCGGGTTAAAAATGGTCGAGAGTAAAGGCTTGGACTGGGAAACAAGCGTTCGAAGTTCAGGAATGCGCGCGCTAAGAAGAATTAACTCGTTTACGTCGAATAATTCTTTTTAGCGGCTCCCCTTCGCTTGAACCAGAGAAATTGATGAGGTTTCGCGAGCGAAACTTTGTAAGGGAAACCGTGAGTGCACAGTGATTTATCGACGGCCGATAAAATAAATGATTTCGGCCGTCTCTAATGATCCTTAAAGAACGCTCGACAAAAACACACTAGCTTCATAATGGAACACGCGC
Source organism: Halictus rubicundus (assembly GCF_050948215.1). Lineage (NCBI taxonomy): Eukaryota > Metazoa > Arthropoda > Insecta > Hymenoptera > Halictidae > Halictus > Halictus rubicundus. Next base: position 9,520,541 of record NC_135159.1, on the reverse strand, counting down.
GAACTTCTTCTAATAGTGTATAAGCACGCCAATGTACTCCATTAACGTATTGCATTAATACTCAATAATTAAAGTTACATTATGATTATATTTTACATTGTGAATATATTTTAAAAGAATTTCGAAGAACATTTTTGGAAGTGTTTGCTCAGGGTCAGAGTTCAGAGTGTATAATATTTAGTTACTTTCGGTAACTTCTAATACTCGGGGGCTTGCAGTTGTGAACACAGCTTAACGCCGGCGCCACGGCGACAAACGAAACGTTAAGTCTGCTGTTTGCCGGATTGTCCCGGCAATATTCGTGGCGCGGACGCGATAGGGCCGGCATTATTTGCGCGACACAATGGAGACGTCGCGCGAGTAACGATATAAGCATGAATTACGTCCATCGGAGCTGTTGCCGTCCGATACAGTGGCTTTTCGTTGCTATAAAGCCGAATTCACATCCGCAGAACGCTTCTCCGCGTTTATGGTACCCATTTACGCGAGTACACTGGGTGTTCAATTTAAATTCGCGCCATTCCTTCCATTATACGATAAAACCTTGCGCATGCGTCGGGACCTCCGTGAATACAGCTGCTTTAAAATTCGTCGCGCATGCGCAGATTAATTTCTCCATCGTGAATACAGCTAGTTTAAAATTCGGAGTGTCAACTGCGTGGAGTTATTTTGTACACCGTGAACGTAGCTTTGTTTAGTAGAATTATTGTAGAGATCTTTGTTACCGACGATTAATTTTCTTTTCTATTTATAACCATATTTATTAGCAAACTGCGTCTTTTTATACATTTATGACGAGAATTGGTGGATAAAATATCAAATGGTAACAACGGAAGAAATACTAGTATATTATTTTCAATTTATTAAACAATTAAATGTCGAAATAATTTTTCGTTTTGCGTCGTGTTTGGTGTCATTTTAATCAGAATAACATCAGAAACATGCCGACAAAAGTTTCATCAATAAATAATTAAAAGTACAAAATTATTGTCACTGGATTAGTGCGAAATTTCATTTAGTCCGTCACAGGTATATAAAATCTGCAGTCCAATTATTATTAGTGACCATAATGATTAACGTGAACGTCGAGATAGTTGATCATTGATAAATGTTGGTAAGTATTTTATTACCACTGTATGCATTTGAATAGATGTTCCATGTAGCTAACATATTTTAGCAATATCAAAGGAAACGATGGTAGTATCAGTTCCGTGGGAATTGTCAGCGGCAAAGGTATCTTGAAGGCAGATGGGCGATTAGATGAGTGACCCGAGCCGAAATCGTTACCGAAACGCCGGACGACGGTATTCACGGTGAAAACAGGACCTTATTTATTCAACGGCCCTCGACAAGCAACAAGGACTAATGAAATTACTCGGCGGCCGTCGACCGCCAGGAGTTTACCGGCTAATTAATTGGCATTGATGCTGCCAATCCCATTGAAATCAAGCGGCGCTCATGCGATTCCTCTCTACGACGCTATCCCTTACCTTATCATTTCCCTCTTGGGCGTCCCTCGATATGACTTCCTCTGTCCTTAGACTCTGTGTTTGCTCTTACGCGATTCGTATTTCCCGCCAATTTACACTTTTCCGTTTAACACGTTGAACCCCGACTTGCCGTCCGCCAAAATTAGGTAAAATCTTTCTTATTAGGTAAAAAGAATAGTTATAATTCTCGACATTTAACTACCGTCTCGATTCGCTAGCATTTCGAAGAACGAAAATTAATTTTCGAATTTGGCCAAACAATTCTATGGTAACCAACAAAATCTTTTTACTTCCTCTGCCATACGACGCCATGTTGGTTCTTTCTGGATTCTTGTTTCTCGTTGATTTATATTTTTAAAAATGAAATACTCTTTTCATCAACTGATTTTTTTTCTTTCGCTTCGTGTTTTTTTTCCGTGAACACTTTTGTTTCTGGTCGAATTGATTTTTTCCATTGACGTCGACTTTCAAAAGATGTTTGTGCAGCCGAGCGACGAGAGTTGAGTTTCATTACATTAAAATTGCTGCGAATGCGTTCAAAGCCGAATTTTGAGAGCCATTGAGTCGACCGTGCTGCCGATATCGATGAAAAGTGCAATGAATTAAATTCAGCGGTAAATTAAATGCACCGAATGTAAATTAAATGTGGAAATTCGCTAGGATTCTGTGCAGTTTGCCACAAAAACCTCAATACTTACAATAATTCAGCAGAAAATCGTTTTGCGTTATGTTCTTTAGATTACGAGATATTCAATTCTGAAAGTGAAAAGAAATTTTTGATTTCGATAATTTTTTGGTTTTTTCTTAACAGTGAGAGCAATATCCAAATGTTTAGTGGACTGAACAATTTGATAAATTCCTCTGACTCGAATTACATTACGCGATGTTATAAATGGATAAAAATGTTTAAACAATATTTGAACCTATATGTCATTGATATAATTAATGGGAGCATATGCAATTGACGAAAACTTCAATATTCGCGTAAAAAGTTTCAATATTGACATGAAAAATGCCAATATTTATTTAACCAATACCGTGCATGTTTATTTTACCAATACCAACTCCAGAAATTATTTCCTTTTGTTTCTGAGAAATTTAATTTGAAAGGCAAGAGTTCTATTCCAGAAACGAAAATTTGAGAACGTTTTACGCCTCAAACAGAAAATACAACCAGATGTGTCTTATACAAAACGACTCTATGCGCTCTGACAACTGCCTAGGGGAGCTGACAATAAACACATTACGTTAATGTCGATCTGCACAGACGAGAGCCAGCGGAAACGAAGAATCCCATGCAAATAACATTAAAAGGGAAACGTTATTAAGGGGATCACCGGCTTCTTGCATATCTTTAATGAGGGCCGCCTAGTCGCATATGGCGTCTTTTCATGAATTGAATGCGATGAAAGAGGCGTGCACCACCTCCGCGCGACTATACTAAAATGAATGCGATCGCACCGAATGATAAACTGTCGGGGATTATCATAAAAATCGTCGGACATCAACGTCTCCCATCGCGTTAACGCGATATTCAATTAAGAACCCGTAATCAAAATTCAAAATCCATTTGCAAAAATAGATCATGGCGTTGTCGCATAAGAGAGAATCATACTACGTTCATGGTGGTATTATTCGTCAAAAAAGTTGTTTGAACTTCCCAAAGACGTTCGAATCCAGAATTCAGGAAAAATACTAATACAGTAATGAATACTAATACTAATACTAATGATTGTTAATTATTAATTTGTTTACGAAACTTTACCAGTATATTCGTGACATTTTTCTGATTAAAATGAGACCAAACACGGTAGAATTCGCTTCACATTTACCTGTACGATCAATGATTTAGTGAAACCTCGATTATCCGAACCGACGAAACCTGCACTCACTTCCGTTGCGTTGAAAGTGATATGAATTGGGAAGGAAAAATCGTGTATTAATTAGTACGATGTCGTTGCATAGAAAAGGCTTGAATCTTTGGGTTTATGGTGGTTGGGGAGCAACAATTAAAAGTTGAAACCCGTTTGAGCTTGAAATTTTTGAAAAAAATTCAAGAAGGAGAAGAATTGAGTGTACAATTAAGCGTTTCATCGTGATTTCAGGTTCGGAGAGAGAGAAAAGGTTGAAGGTGGTGCCGAGAGACAGTTTGAAGGAAATTCCAACATGGCCGACGTCTCCAGGAACAAAGGGAGGGATTAAAAAGCCGTGGGAAACGTTTCTGTTGCGTTGCGTCCCGACAATCGCGGTCATTTGCGGGATAATTTCGCCGCGCGGAGAAAAATATACCGGAGCGGATGCAAATTCGTTCCTAACGAGATATTTCCATAGGTGGAGGAGGGTTGGGGGTGGGGGGTGGGGGTGAAGGGAAGATTGCGCCCTTGTCCCCCGCGAACGGAGCCGTCGAAGTCGTCGGAGGTGCACGGGAATACCGCCGTTAAAACGACGTTAATCCCTTTTATAATAATATCCGGCGAGATTGAAGGACAACCTGATTAGCCGGGACCGTGAGGACCTCCGCGGAACACCAGGACGTCGTCCCCGAGGACCGAGATTCACCGATTATGGGGGGAATCCGCCATTATAGATTCATTTTCCCCGTAAGTGCTGTGATCAGCGCGCGAGTGCATTATTGCCGAGCACCGAAATTCGGCTGGCAAATTCGCGACGCTAACGGTATCCCAGAATTCCCATGATTCCCAAAGGGACTGTGCTCGATGACGCAAGAAATTATTGTTATCCCTTTTTTTCTCAAAGTATCATTCACTTTATTTTTACGGCGCAATTGGCTGAACAATTCTCCCGAGACAATTCATTTGGAAACACTTTCCCGAGCCGAATTAAACCCATCGGAGGGTGACAAAAATTTTTGAGAATTTTTGGACATACCCCTTCAGGGTTGAAGGGTCCGATCTTCACGAGCGAGGTTCAATGCGAAAAATCAGTAATTATTTGTATCTAATTCCACTGATTAGCTCGAATAATCGAGGTTCTATTACACAGTGGATTAAACAAGCAGACATGAACTGTATCGTGTTTGGTATCATTTTAAACAGAAAAATGACACCAATATTTCAGTACCAGTTTCACACAAACACCATAAAAAAATAAAGTTTTGTCACTGGGTGCGTCTGTTTTGACTATTGGGTCAGTTACAAAAGCGCGAGTAAGAGGGAAAATTTTTGAGCGGAGTTAAACCCTTTCGGGATTAAACGGCGACGTCTGATCTTTACGATGACACCAGAAAATGTGGGATACGATTTTTCGCTACCGGTTGGTAGAATTTTGAATGGAAGCAAGGCGAAAGATTTTTCCGATTTTCATCCCGTAACTTTGAAAATCTCTGTGGGGCTTGAAAAAATTTTTTAGCGGTTCAATCCACCGTGGATTTAAAGATTGAAGCTTCCTGTTTACGAGCACAACGTAAAACACGAGATATGATTTTTCGTTGCCGAATGGTTACGTTTTGAACGAATTTCTTCAGATTTCTATCCTGTCACTTCCAAATATCTGGGTGGAGTTTAAAAAATTTTGTTCGTGACTCGGACCAGCGTAAATTTCGAGCCTAAAGTCTCCGTTTTACGACGACACCATCAAATTTTGTAATACGATTTTTTCCTGCTGTTCTATCCCACTTTGAACGAAGTCAACTCTCCCATTTCCAAAAGGGAACAATGAGCCAACTGTTAAAAATTAAAAAATTTTAGGATATTAAAAATTTGTTCAAGTAAATTCAGATGTTTACGATATTATAAATCTTGCTATATTGGAGAGAGTCTATAGGAATCACTTTATGCATAGCTTTCACGCATAAATCAGCAAAAGTTGGCAAAAGTTGAGTAAAAGGAGCTATAACAAAGAGCAAGATACAAAATGATTAATACGTGTGAGGGGAGGGGGGCGGGTTACGGAGGCAGCCACTCTGTCTTTTATAATCTTAACCATCTCTTAATCTCACCTCGCATGATTTAAGCGTGCACCGTGAATAAGGGTCTGCCTCTTGCGATAAATGAAGGCGATGGGAACCGGGTCACGCAGGCCCGCTGAATTTCGCATGCAACTTTGAATTATGAAGATCGTAATCTCGATTCCGCCAGGCGTGCGAAGTAATTACTAATAACCACTCACTTATCGCTAATTACACGCCTCGGAGACGTCGAACCTGCATCCACGCCCCTCCATGTTGTTCATCAGCTTCAGAAATTAGGCTGACTAACTCGTTACGCGACGACCGTCGAAAATTCTATACGATTTCAATATTTTCCTCGTTTAATCAATCGTAATGTCCCGTTAATCATTTTTGTCGACGTTCGAAAATCCGAAAAAATTCAAGGACAATAGGAATGACAATACGCAGTTGTTGTAAAAATTTCATGTTCCCCGTTGTTTTCTGTATGCGTGTTTTAAGCTTCTCCATACTGTTCCGTCATGTATTCGATATTTTTATTTTTTGCGAACAGGATTTGCGACCAAAAAATTCTGAAAAAAACTCGGGGCCAATGAAAATGATCGTATAAAGCTGGCAAAAATATTTCGCGTTCCTCGCGTCCAAATTTCCGTACAAACTGTGCGTTTTTGAAACTTCTTCACATTGTTCTGTGTTACATTTTCGAGATTTTCATTTTGTGCAACTAGAATTTTCGACCAAAAAACCGGAAAAAATTCAAGCACAATAAAAACAGTAATGTGAAGCCACTGTAAAAATTTCAGTGTCGTCGATTCCAAATTTCCCGAATAATCGTGCTTTTTATTTGGCTTCGGATAATGTTCCGCCATATTTTCGAGATTTTCATCTTGTGCAACTAGAATTTTCGACCAAAAAACCGGAAAAAATTCAAGCACAATAAAAACAGTAATGTGAAGCCACTGTAAAAATTTCAGTGTCGTCGATTCCAAATTTCCCGAATAATCGTGCTTTTTATTTGGCTTCGGATAATGTTCCGCCATATTTTCGAGATTTTCATTTTGTGCAACTAGAATTTTCGACCAAAAAACCGGAAAAAATTCAAGCACAATAAAAACAGTAATGTGAAGCCACTGTAAAAATTTCAGAGTCGTCGATTCCAAATTTCCCGGATAATCGTGCTTTTTATTTGGCTTCGGATAATGTTCCGCCACATTTTCGAGATTTTCATTTTGCGCAACTAGAATTTTCGACCAAAAAATCGGAAAAAATTCTCAAACATGCACAGCAACATCCCGCACGCGTCAGATTTTTTCGAGAATATTAATATAGAAAATCCAATAACAACCGTTAAAATAAAGTCGACTAGCCTTACGAATTATCTACCCGTGTGCACACGAGGCACCGAAGCGATTTCGCAGCATCAGGTTTGTTTTAAAAAAAAATCGCGAAAGCTAAACAAACGCGATTGGCCGGGTTCCGCGCACGGAAAACGCGTTTCCATCAGTTTTGCTCGGACACCGGAGGATGTTGCGAGCAAAGCTGGGGCATAAAGCAAAGGGGAACGTTTTCCCGGCACCTCGACGCAAGATCGATAAAATCTCGACGATGTTCCCGTGCCGCCTGATAGCTCTGTACCCGCTGTCTTTCCCGAAAATTTTCGAGCGTTTTAGCGCTCGCCTAGCGTTCAACTAGCCCGGGTATAAATAACCGGGGCTTCACTCGATTCCGGGGCACAAGCCTTTGAAGCTTAGTGGGTTATGCTCCGGCCCACTTAATATAATAACGATAATGCACAGCGGATCAATTTGGTTCCCCACTTTGCCAAAGCGCCGCGTCCTTAAAGCACACGGACTCAATACCGGCTATTATCTATCGGTGATGGATCGTGCGCGCGGCCGCGCCGCCGGACAATTTCACGGTGATTTATTCAATCGTTCCGTGGCCCCTCGGCTCATTGTTTGCCCGCCATTTTCGGAACGAAATGAATAAATCTGGATAATGTCGGTGAACGCCGAATAGTTATGCAAAAGTCGGATAAAACGATAAGAAGAAATTCAATGTCGAATTGTTGGGGTCGCGTTCGAAAGGGGAAGCTTCGATCTGTAAGTCTATGGTGATTCGAGTCCAGAGAAAAATTCGTTCGACCTTGAAACCATCGACTGGGTCTCGCGTGACCCGTCCTAGCAAACCGCGAATAGCAACTATACGTGTACAGTGTATACTATACAGTCGGAGATAAAAAGATAGTCGAGATTCGCATGCATACGTTATGGGTCACCGCGGACCCAGCCATCGTAACTTGAGGGTTACATATCGAAGCTTTAAAATACCTATTTTGATTGTCGGCTTGCTTATATTGACTTCTGAAGCTTTAAAACTAATTTATCTATTTGTTTGCCAACTTTGCTTACTCGTGTTAAAGGTTCATTAAAGGAAAAAACAAGAATTTTGGATTTGATGTTTTTGGACCTGTATGACGTACGAATTGTTGGAAACGAGAAAGGAAAAGTTTGAAGAACGACTAAGCAGAGGAACTCAGGAGCATTCATAATGCGGTTCATCGAGGCAGACGCGGCCGCGCAACTACTAATAAGTAGCGCGCATTAATAATTAATTAGCAAGCTGGCGGGCAAGCTACCGACCAATTTCCATAATTCAACGACTGCCGGAATATACAATATCGCGAGTGTTTTCGAACGTGAGGACTAGCGGCGCAATAATGCCGAGCCCGATACTAATGATTACCCGCAGATTCGCACGCGAGTCAATTGCAAATTAGTCGACGGCTGTGTATAATTGCCGAGTTTTTTGCCGGCCGAATCGTTAAGTCCTCGGCTGCTTTGTATGGCAAACAGCCGACGTTCGAGTGCAAACGCCCCTTCATCCTCAGCTATCGAAATAAATAAATGTCTCTCGTACGTAAACAAACGCTGTGTTTACGCAAAAATTATGAAAAAAATTCCACACGTAGCAGCTATCAGTCTACACATTTCAGAATTTTTTCAGATTTTTCTGTTCAATATTCTTGTTGTAAAAAATCAAAACAAATAATTCGTCGAAAAAGGCAAAAATCGGAAGGAACCAATTTTTTGTTGAAATTCTAAAGCGACGAGCATGAAATTTTTACGGTATTTTGTTATTGTTGTAGTAGCTACTGTGGAATTTTTTCAGATTTTTAGGTTGAGAATCTTGGCTGTAAAAAATCAATAACCCCAAAAAATCACGAGAAAGCGTGACAAAAGGTGATGAATGGGTGGAATATTTATAGAAGTATAAAAGTGAGGGACATGAAATTTATACGACAGCAACCTATTGTTATTGTTATCGTCTGTGAATTTTTTCGACAAGGTGTATCATAATTAAAAAGAAACAATAAAATCGTGAAAACTGTACGAAGCAACGTGTGCATTGCAAAAATGTACATTTTTCAAATAGAAATTTAAAAGCGACGGATCTGAAAATTTTATTATGGGTGCCTATTATCGAGGCTATTGTTCCTGAATTTTTTCAGATTTTTTGGTCAGTGGCGACGCGGTGAAAAAAAGAATGGAATTCGATTTTGATAATCCTTTTGAATTCCGAGCATGGCCGGGGCGGGAAGGTGTTAGCCGAAATAAAGAGCGAGTAAATTAAGGATGATCCGCTTATCAGGTACGTGCCGGCGCATACGATTAATTACATCGAGTATTGCACATTCGCAAGCCGCCCCGCGTCGTTGCTTAGGAATTTTTCGCGAAGGGGTGACAGCTATGAATATTCAAAGGTGGCCGGGGACCGGCAAAGTCGAATATAATCCGGCGGTTCGACAACGTGACAATCATTTCTGATTTTCCCTTAATTTGCCCGACTCGCCCGGGCTACCGGTTATTCAAATGGGCCGCTGTAAAACGGAGAACATTTAAATTCCGCGTATCCGCGCCGATTTAAATTAAACAATTCGACCGCCGCAATTATTCAAACCGCTCGCCCAATCCCGCGCGATTTTAATTAACCCGTCGAATAAGAACCACAATAATTCAGAATCCTCCCGTGTTTTTATGTAATCGGCATTTTCCCGCTGGAAAATCAATTGTTCCGCAAGGAATTAATCGTTATTATCAACCATTTGTTGTGTGATCCCTCGCAAAAAACCCCGGTTTTTATTGTTTTTAACTGGGATGCACGGTTACGAAACTTTTGAAAAAACTTATATACCATAACAACAACAGTAAAAACTTTACATTTGTAACTGTTAAATTTTTATAAAAATCCCAATTTTTATAAAAATCCCCATTTTTATTAGTTTCAGTTGCGTCTTTTTTTTATCTTTTGAGTTTTGCATTGTTCTCTACTAGGATTATCAATAGAAAATTTTGAAGTAATTTGCAGATGATAGCAATGACAATATGTAACTATACACTGACCGTACTGAGTACTAGTCACTATTCCCTTTTAAGAAAATCTCCCTTTTTGTTGCATTCTTTTTTGTTACACGTATTGTTTCTAATGATTTTTTGATGAAACTTTTACCAACATATTCGTGACAATTTTCTGATTAAAACGACACCAAACACGACAGAAATTGAGCCATATTTGCCTGTTTAGTCCACGATACAGAAGAACCTCGATTATCCGAACTAATCTCAGTGGAACACGAGTGTTCGGTTAATAGATCAGCTGTCCAACTATAACATTGGATTGATTCCTCATTGACTCGTACAATAGACCGTGATCATGTATGCATAATAAAATTGAAAATCATCAGTTCGGATAATCGAGGTTCCAATCAACCGTGGATTAAACAAGCACACGTGCTTCTAATGGTACCGTGTTTGGACTCGTTTTAATCGGGAAAATGTAACGATTACGCCAGCGAGATTTTCATAAAGAAATAATCGAGTACAACAAAGTTTCATCACCGGATTGGTATTATCTCACCGATGTATGCAATCTCGAACGACGTAACATCTCGGAGCGGTCGAGGTTGCGGGTCGCATCCGGCGATATTGGGGATAAATTTTTCAGAAATATGCGAAGACTCAGCGCGTTACCTCGTGTCTCGACGAAGGCCCAGCAAAGATTGGCCAGCGAGAAGAGCATCAGCGAAAGCAGGTACAGCACAGCTCCCCATCTCATCTTCGTTGTTCCGGGTGGCTTCCTGGGTGCCTGCCTTCACTCTTCCCTGGGTCCTCCTTCACCGGTCGCGCTCATCTTCCAGCATCCCCCCGCAGCTTCCGTTCCAGCTGGAGGACTTTCGCCACCCTTCGCTCTGGAGAGCCGGAGAGGTCGGAGGTGGGAAAAAAAAAGAAGATGAAGAAGAAGAAGAAGCCCGGTGTCAGCGCGAGCGGCGGGTTTACGGCCGAGGAGGGTGCTTATCACCTGGGCTGATAACACCTGCAAGACAAATAGCCCGGCTGGTAAACAGAAGCACCGCTACCCTCTTCCTCTCGCTCTTGTAATTAACCTGCCGGTAATCCTAAGGTGGCCGGAGAATTTTCGCGTATATTCCCGCACGCAATTTCTCTATTTCCCCGGAGCGGCGGTTCGCCGAGGTTTTCTTTGGCACCTTTAACGAGGCCGCGGACGCTGGACGCGAGATTGAAATAAAAGCGGACCAACGAGTCGTGCGAGTGTAAAGCAGCTAATTTAACCGGGATTGGTGCTGCGGAATCAGTTCCTTTGAGTGGACTCGGGCAAAAATTAATTATCGTACCGCGTACAGCACGGAAAATTAATGGGGCTTTAAGTCATCACTTTCCTGACTTTGAGCTTGCCTGCGAAATACAGTGCTTTCAATATTGCTGATTTTCTGAAAGGATATAGAAGCGGAACCTGCAACTTTCATTTTGAGTGCGACCTTTGAGCACACACTTTTGGTCAAAAGTAATGATTGTATAACGTAATGTATAGAAAATTAGGGGGGCTTTAAGTCATCACTTTGCTGACTTTGAGCTTGCCTGGGAAATACAGTGTTTTCAATATTACTGATTTTTTGAAAGGATATAGAAGTGGAACCTGCAACTTTCATTTTGAGTGCGACCTTTGAGCACACACTTTTGGTCAAAAGTAATGATTGGATAACGTAATGTATAGAAAATTAGGGGGGGTTTAAGTCATCACTTTGGTGACTTTGAGCTTGCCTGGGAAATACAGTGTTTTCAATATTGCTGATTTTTTTTAAAGGATATAGAAGTGGAACCTGCAACTTTGATTTTGAGTGCGACCTTTAAGCAGGCACTTTCGGTCAAAATTAATGTTTGGATAACGTAATGTATAGACAATTAGGGGGGGTTTAAGTCATCATTTCCCCAGTTTCGAAATTGTTTACAAAATACAGGCATCTTATTCACTTTCACAAATACAGACTGTACGCATAGACAAGGCTGCAGTTGCAAATTTTTATCTCGAAAACTATTTATCCGATGGAGTTGATTCTTTTTTCATATCGATTTAGAAGGTTTTGTTTATGACCACAATTTTTCTCTTACCAAAAAAAAAAAAGAACAACGCCGCAAATTATGAACAAATCTCTCTATCGTCCCCATACTCGATCGAAACTCATACATTTTCAACGATTAACATTTCAATAGGATTCCCCCGACCTTGGACCGGGGTTCAGCAAAATTCCATTCAAACGCCATAACTGCATCGACCGCTATGCCCGCGCGAACGCGTCGGGGGAGCCGGAGCGAAAAGAAGCGGGAAAAGGAAGCGTTCCGAGTGTTTACAAGACAGATAACGAAACTAACGAGCCTAATTCAATTTGGAGGAGGGCCGGGGTTAGCCTCGGGTTAGATAGAAGGCATAATCTTAGGGGGTTTGGGGGGAGGGGGGAGGGCTTTTTGTCCGGGACATTTTCTCGCAGTCGCTGCGAATTTCATTCGGTTGCTTTTCTAATTCAAGGGACCGGGTTCTTGTTTCCCAGGCCGGCGTGTCGTCTCTTTTACGACGCCCAAGGTCGTTTTCGTCTATTCAACTTCCAATTGGATCCGGTAATTGCCGGTAAAATTATCCGGCCCGCCTCTACTCCGTTCTCCTTGGCTCGGTCGACTCACATTCGGCAGGATCGATCCCGCGCCGGGAAATCTATGCGCTGCTCCTCCCATCTGTCCGCCAGTTTCATCGTTTGCAGACATTTCTCTAGTTGTAAGCCACGATCCGGTCGAGGAACAGGAAAAAATACGGAGGACAGTTGCAAACGTTCGAAGAACCGCTGAGTTTCGGTGGAAATTCAAACGCGGAGAACGTAAAACTTTTATTCGCCTCGCGGCGCGAGAAATTCCGTTTTGTAGCTTCAATTTACAGCAATGCCTCGATGTACAAGAAATTTACAAAGCAACATATTCCTGACATTTTTCCGATTAAAATGAGCCCAAACATGGCACACTTCGTTGCACACTGGCTTGTCTAACACACGATTCAGTGGAACCTCGATTATCCGAACTTGCATTAAAAGTGGAATTTAACGGGCAAATACGACTCGAATTGTATCGTGTTTGGCATCGTTTTAATCAGAAAAATGTCACACATATGTTAGTAAAAGTTTCAAAACAAGAAATTAAGAAAAAAAAGTCACCGAGAAACTTTTGGGCGAAGTTAAACCAATTTGGGGTGAAAGAGTGACATCTAATCTTTACGATGACATCATAAAATTTGAACCACGATTTTTTGTTACCGCTTGATAGCATTTCAAATGATAAGAAGACTTAAAGAAGATTTAAAAATCTCCATGGGGAAAAAAATTGTTTAATAGTTCAATCCACCGCGGACTTAAAAATTGAACGTCTTCTCTTTACGACCACGCCATAAAACACGAGATATGATTTTTTTGTGCGCGTATGGTGGCATTTTAAATCAAAGGAAACGCGGAAGATTCGTTTGATTGACTACCCTTCAACTTCAGATATCTCTACAGAGTTTAAAAAATTTTGTTCACGGCGCAAACCACCGTAAATTTAAGGATTGAAGTCTTCGTTTTACGATGACATCATAAAATTTGGAATACGATTTTTTCTTGCTGTTTTATCCCATCTTGAACGAAGGCAATTCTGCCACTTTGAATAAGTGGAAATTCTTCTGACGTGAATGATCAAGAATTGTTGAAACAAACTAAAGAGGTTTGAAAGCCACAAATGTCTTTTTAGGTACCTGCTGTTACTGATACTGTTCGTGAATTTTATGAAATCATAATTTTATTAAATGAAAGTCTCGATAAGTGTACGAAACTACGCAAAAACGTTCGAGGAAATGCGTATTTTTTAATGGAAGTTCGAAAGCAAAGGTCGTGAAATTTTTATGGTAGCCACCAATTGTCATTACTATTGTCTGCCAATTTTTTCACATTTTTCCGAAAGGCTGAGGTTGAACAAATGCAAATGTTGAAAATTGTACGGAACGAGGTGAAACCGACCGAATAGATGCAAATTTTTTATGGTAGTTTAATAGCGACGATCGTGAAATTTTCACGATGACTATATGTTGTTATTGCTATTGTTCTTGTTGCCACATTTTTCGGTCGAAAACCCAGATCATAAAGAATTGAAGTCGCGTAAAGTGTCCGAAAAACCGCGGAGAAATATGCTGAAATGGAGTTTCACGGTGCTTCGTTGTTTGTTTATTTATAAAATCGAAATGACCGGAGTGATGACTTAAACTCCCCCTAATTATCCATGCCCTACATCATAGTGTAATTATTTTTTGTCAAAATAGTCGATATCGATCGAAACAAGCAGTCCATTTAAAATAACTTATTAGCAAGCAGAAACGTACGAATTTTTATAGCAACTTCAAAGTTATGCATGTTTCAAACTAACCGAAAATCGGCGAAGCGATGACTTAAACCCCCCCTAATTATCCGCGCTCTTCACCACATAACAGTTCATTTTGATTAGATCCATATACCGCTCTCAGAAACTGTCAATATCGATCGCAGTTCCGATTTCGACTCGAAAACGGCCGGAACTGTAACGACCGTACTTGCAATCGAATTCGCGCAGTGAAAGTTCAAACGATCAGTGTTATAGCTACCCCGTCGTTCGATTAGGAAGATTTCGGTGCCACTTAGCTATAGACATTCACATAAACCCCGGGAACAATAGAAGGGAGGACACTTTTACGAGAACATGGAAATTGAGCGATCCGCAAATTTCCATAAATTTTTTCTCAAATCTGAGAGAAGAATATCACATCTACGTGCACATATTTAGAAAACTATCCCCTCCATTTTTTCTGAGATCAGTCTGAATTTCTTAGCATTCGTAGTTTTCACGTGGCAGACGATTTTCGGAAGACAAACGCGGTTTTCATTAGGGGGCTGAGTTTCATGGAAAATCGCGGATAATTTTTCTTCGGAAATTGGCCAGGATGTTTGCTCCTCCCCCCCCCCCACCTTTTAATCCGATATCCGCGAACTGAAACGAACCCGCTGGCCATGAAGAAATTAAGCGAGGGAAGAACGAAAGCCGAAGTTTGGTTGACCTAATCAAAAGTGGCTGCGAGCGGAGCCGGCTAATTGTAAGTAAGCATCGAGGATCCCAGCCCGTCCGGACGATATACACTGCCAATAAAGCAGTTAAACTGAGTAACTTGCTGGACACGGTATCTTAAACTATCCAATTACCGTTCAAAGATTCAAATTGCGCGCACTTGTACGGAAACGGAAATTCGTTCTACCGGTCCAGTCCGCGGTACAGATGTAGCTCTTATCAGGCTGCCATTGATTAAAGGGTACAGTGCGGCGTCGTAATAGCTTTTCGAAAAGTTGTAAATGAACTGCAGAATTTTTAACGCATTTTTAGGCAGTTAAAGCCTGCGGAAATATTGAAACAATACACCGAAAACAAGTGGAGTATACATACATTATCGTAGACTGCAGATTTTTATACGTTCATGAAGAATTTGGCTAGGTAAAATGTAAAATGGCTTAACTTCACCTTGGGAACCCAGAAATTTTTAACTTTTTGCTCCACAATCCTGTACACCTTGACGAGGAGATGCCAAAAATCGAAGTTTTAGGGCGAGGAATTCGCTGGTTCAAAAGTTATGCTTGTTCAAAGTTGAGCGATTACACTTTGTTCTGGGACAAGCTGTTATTAAACAGTAATTCAAATACAGAGATCACATACGGGATCTCGAAGAGAAGATATCATCCAAGTTAGTTGGGATTAGGTCGCTTTAAACACGCATAACTTTTGAACCAGTCAATTCCTCGCCTCAAAACTTCGATTTTTGGCATTTTCTCGTCGAGCTGTGCAGGATTATGTAGTAAAAAGTGAAAAATTTCTGGGTTGCCAAGGTGAAGTTTGGCCGAGCTGTCCGATAAAATTTATTTCTAAGGAGAAAGTGATCTGCATTGGAATTAATGAGAGCTTCTAACGACCAGAAACAATAGAATTAAATTGGCATCTCACTATCATAATGACACCGCGTGCATCTCTTATCAATGGTCTGGGTCATGTCTTATTCAAATTACTGATTAAATTCAGATTATATTGAACAGGCCTGGTGAAACCACATATGGAAATTTCGTGTTTCATGACTTATGAATCATAATTGATAAATTCATATATTATTGTAACAAGAACCGGATAGAATAAAGCATGCAAAATATGTACGAAATGTGTAATGTATTCAGTTGTTTGTATTTGATGTGATACGTGTAAAGCATATGCAATGTTAAATGTATGTATTTGCATTAAAATCTGCAATCCAGTTATAAAATAACTGAGAGCGAACGTTGCGCGGCAAAAACTTGAATACTTGAATGAAAAATCGTGCATTTGGTTGTGCCGAATACAATTCTCAAACCCGCATTTTTAGTTTTTGAGATAATCAATTTTTGAAGGAACAGAAACATTTCTGATTTTGAGAACTTTTGCTGTTTTAGTTTCACCAGGTATGGCAATTTTTCGTACATGAACCGACTCTAAAGACTCTCCAATACAATGATTACAATGGGTACAATGATTTATTCCCCAGTAACAATATAAACATTTAACACTAGGTTTACGGGAATCGTCAAAATGGCGGGTTCTAGTATTTTTAGTTTAAAATTATTAAGATTCGAAGGATGCATACATGAGAAATTATTCAGCAAATTTATTTCTTTGGGTATATATTATCTTTTAAATATTGTTAAAAATGTGGGTAGCACGTTTTTGTTATTTTTATGAAGTAACGCAAAATAGTCACTTTCAGTGTTCCGTAGACCTAGTGTTAAACGCGTTCAAATATGATGTGAAAGAAAAATTGATCAAAAATAATAGTTTCACTTTGAACAATTTTTGTTAAATAAAAGTTACGAACAAGCAGATAACGCAGAAGGATTCCTCGGATTCTCCCAAAGACAACGGAGCCAATTTCTCCAGTATCGGAGCCACGTTCGAGTATGTTCGAGAATGTTCGCCGCAACTCCTCAGCCATCGAAGGATTAACGTGTTCCAAATTCGAGCTCCTCGGACGAAGTGAGGACAGGAAAAGGGTCGGGAAGAGAGCCGGTAATTCCGGGGCCGGTGCTCCCAGGGGAATAAAAAGCGACCTGATTATCCTTTGTTTTATCCCCGGGGACTCCAGGAGCCACGAAAAACTTTTTAAAGACCGGCGGCCGCCTCGTTCCGTGACCTGTTTCCCCGAGCAGAAACTTTTCGAATTTCATTCCCGGGATCCCTCTCTCGACTTTCCCAACCGAGCCGTCCACGCGATCAACCGTCACGGATCGAGAAAGCCCCATGGATCCTCCCTGGATCCTCACGTTTACCATAAGGGCCCGGGCAAACACCAGTCGCACACGTGGGATCACCTGGATCCCGTGGATCACGGACGCCGAATAACTTCCAGAAAGGATAAGGACACTTCCGCACAGGATTCGACAGAGATTCTATTATATGTGTGTCTGTGTGTGTGTGTGTGCTGTCGTTATTGCTTGATGGATCGCTGATCGGTATGTGATCCAGACTTGGATTCCTTTTTAGAAATGTACAGTGTCTTCCAAAAGTACGCTACTTTTTTGGTTCTCGACACACTATTGTGTTTTTCGTTTTTGAAGTTCATCGCGAAACCTTGCTAGACGCTTCGTCCTTCAAAATGGAATAACTTTGTCATTTCAAACAATTTTCGCTTGGAAAAAATTGCAAACTGAAGCCGAGACATTCATTTTCATGTCCCCAAACAATCAAAGCCTTCCACTTGTCGATCCCAATTTGAATAATTTTTTTCGTTGATGAAACCTATTCGTTACAGAAACAAGGAACTTTGATATTAAAAATAGAATAACTTTGTCATTTCAAACAATTTTCGCTTGGAAAAAATTGCAAACTGAAGCCGAGACCTTCATTTTCATGTCCCCAAACAATCAAAGCCTTCCACTTGTCGATCCCAATTTGAATAATTTTTTTCGTTGATGAAACCTATTAGTTACAAAAACAAGGAACTTTGATATTCAAAATAGAATAACTTTGTCATTTCAAACAATTTTCGCTTGGAAAAAATTGCAAACTGAAGCCGAGACTTGCATCTTCACGTCCCCAAACAATCAAAGCCTTCCACTTATCGTTCCCAATTCGAATAATTTTTTTCGTAGATAAAACCTGTTCATTACAAAGTTGAGGACCTTTGATCGTCAAAATAGAATAACCTTGTCATTTCAAATAATTTTCGCTTGGAAAAAATTGCAAACTGAAGCCGAGACTTGCATATTCACGTGTCCAAAAAATGGTAGATTTTTCATTTGTTTTTGTGCACAAGAAAAATTCGTAAAGTGTACATTTTCGAGCGTTCCGATCGCGCGTCGTCTGTTTCGATGAAAAAGTTTGACGACGTCACCGGCGCCCGCTTTGACGCGAGCGGTTTTCCGATCGATTTCATTTGCACACTCGACTGGGCGGGATGGTTCTATCAAGAAAAGTAACTTTTAATTACTCGGCAGAAGTGTATTGACCGAGCGGAAACCAGTCTCCATCAAATTCCGTTAAAATACGGCGGCCTGCGATTCGCGAATTGGGACATGCGACTGAACGGACGCGATACGATTCTGTGTCCCATACTCTCTCTTTCTCTCTCTCTCTCTCTCTCTCTCTCTCTCCTCTCTTCTCTCCTCTCCTCACCCTACCTTTCCCTCTTTCACAAAGTGCAAAGAACGAACAATAGTTTTATCGTCTGCGAGTGAATCAAAGGGTGCGTCAAACACTGATAACGGATGTATCATTTTTCAACCGCAATACGTCGACCCCGATACAGGAAATCTCGTTTCTTTCGACGTATCGTTATTCCCACACATACACGGCGAGCCAAAGAAATCATTAATGATTGACTCCTTCGGATATCACAAAATTGCAAATATCAAGTTTATAGTATGCCATTTTTAAAAAGAAAAATTGCTCAAAATGGCCGAGTTATTCGATATCACAGGTAAAAGCATCTCCGTTTCATAATGAGCGCTTATGTCGACGAAAAATATTAAACATAAATTACCATCAATAGAATCAAAATTAAAATAAAAATTTGTCGGATCATTAAATCGCAAGCCTCCGGTGAAAATGACCGAGTTACTCAAAACAGTAAAGTCTTGATCTAAGTCCACTCCTCGAGTCCGTGCTGTGACATAGATCGTGTAGGACTACTATTTTCTTGTGACAGCGTTGAACGTAGAAAATGGCCGGCCGTTGGCGCACTGCATACCGTCAATTGAACCACTTAAAAAATCATTAGGAAATCGGTACAGGTCTTAAAAAATTGATTGAATAAATCGACGAGAATAAAAATGAAAGAAATGGTTTCAGACGTTTCGCAACGGTCTCTAATTTCGCGAGAATTCGATTTATCAGCGACATGTTGCTCGGCGACTACTGCAGCCGGTATTAAGAGGCACTTCGAAGCAAGTTAAATTTCCCGTCGTCACTGAAAAGTTAAATAAGTTCCGGTGTAATCCAGTTTCGCGAAAATGCACGGCAGAACCGTCGTTGCCTCGCGCAATGTAATCCTGCCGGATCGCGTGCCGTTCCTTCTCCGAGGAGTGTTCCAAAGCGGGCGATGATAATTAAATCAGAATAATTAAATGGACGAGGCTGTTGTCACGACAAACAACAATAACTTCGCGCACCTCCACACCGTCGAATATTAACTGCGCACTAATCAACTGTGAACAACGGGACGGCACCGGGCGAAATGTAATTAATTCTTCCAATTAATTAATTCGTTTCACTTTCCATCAATTCCGAGCGATTTTCCGTGCCGTGTCAAAATATCGGACTTCTTCGGAAAACAAAATTTCCTCCACGTTCACGCTGCCGAGGATTAAAGTCTGATGGAATGCATTAACAAAATTAGAAATTGTTCGTTCATTTTGTTGTAACGTTCTTTTAAAGATGAGGATTATTGCTGTAAGGCTTTTCAATCTTTCTTACGGGATTAAATGCAAATTCGAGATTATACCCGAGCTACTCTGCGCGCGATATTTTTGTCCCACAATGCTCCTGTATCGCGAAAGGATCTACCCGTAAAGCTGTACTCACTTATTCTCAGTTCCCTTCTTTTTGCGCGAATACTATGGGGCGCAGCGCGAATTGCATTAGCGGAGAACAACCCTGTGTTCTTTGCGAATTATTTCGGAGATGTACATACTCCGTTGATAGCTCGTTGGAAGCTAGATTGTATTTGAACTATATTTCAGAATTTTATCGTCGCGAAATATACATGATTGACCATATCACCAAATAAAGCAGAATTTTATAAATTCTGACGATCGAAACAGATTCTTTGCGAATTTTTTCTGAGACTCGCGGATTTCGTAGAAACTTTGTTGAACCAGGGTTCGAAAGTGTGCACATTCGACTGTGTTTGAGAATTTTATCACTGCAAAGTATGCATGTTTCACCAAATTACAGAATTTTGGAGCGTAAGCATAATCAAAATTTAAGAGTAGGTTCTTTGCGAATTTTTTCTGAGACTTGCAGACATTGTAGAAACTTTGTTGAACCAGGGTTCGAAAGTGTGCACATTCGACTATGCTTGAGAATTTTATCACTGAAAAATATGCATTTTTCAATAAATTACAGAATTTTGAAGCCGGAGAATTATAAAAATTTATCTGACGATCGAGACAGAGGAGTTTCTTTGCGATTTTTTTCTGAGACTCGCAGACATTGTAGAAACTTTGTTGAACCAGGGTTCGAAAGTGTGCACATTCGACTATGCTTGAGAATTTTATCACTGAAAAATATGCATTTTTCAATAAATTACAGAATTTTGAAGCCGGAGAATTATAAAAATTTATCTGACGATCGAGACAGAGGAGTTTCTTTGCGATTTTTTTCTGAGACTCGCAGACATTGTAGAAACTTTGTTGAACTCGGGTTCGAAAGTGTGCACATTCGACTATGCTTGAGAATTTTATCACTGAAAAATATGCATTTTTCAATAAATTACAGAATTTTGAAGCCGGAGAATTATAAAAATTTATCTGACGATCGAGACAGAGGAGTTTCTTTGCGATTTTTTTCTGAGACTCGCAGACATTGTAGAAACTTTGTTGAACCCGGGTTCGAAAGTGTGCACATCCGACAATGTTCGAGAATTTTTTTGCCGTGCAGAGGTTTCATGCGAGTCTTTCTCTCCAAGTTGATCTACTCGAGGGCACCCCGGCGTAATTAATGTATTTACTTTGAATCGCCATGGTTTCCGGCTATCTCCCCTTCCCGCTGGAAACGTCTAAGTGTTCCGAGGGATTTCGACTTTTGTTTTCTGTCGGTCGATCCCGCGGACGACTCGGTTCACTAGAAAACGAGTGATAAAACGATTTCTCAGCGAAGAGTCCGCGTAGTTCTGGTTATTTTAAGCTAAGTGTTAAGTGCCCCCCCGGCTACAACCAAGACACGTTTACACGGTTACCGTCTCTCAACACCAATGATTCACTGACGGTTTACAACTGTTGACCAACCGGCTAGCCATCAAGCATGGTCAATGTTAATATCAAAATTGAAATACCAGCAATTTGCTCCGCCAGTACGAGCTCGAATTAATTACTATTTCCGGTGGATGTCAGCGATTTTCTTCAAGCTACACTATCACATCACGTAGAGTACTCTAAATTAGAGGGGGTTTAAGTCATCACTTTGCTGATTTTTAATTAGTTATTATTTTATAAAATTTTTAAGCACAAATGTTTCGTACTCAATTATTCGATTTCAAAGATTGCTTTTTCAGGTGGACGTCGAGGACCTTGTTTGAAATAATGACGGTATAACGTAAAGCAGATGAAATTAGCAGGGGTTTAAGTCATCATTTTGCTGGACTCGAATTTGTTTATAAAATGCAGACCATTCCATCCACTGTTCCAAAAATTGTCTTCACTCGCGAACAAAGTTCCCCGTCTATGTTTTAAAAACCAATTCGTGCGATCAATTTTCATCTTGTTTCTTTTTACAATAATCTACAATGTTCACGCCATCGTTGCAATTTTTATTCGTCAAGATTGTAAACACTCTGGACCCCTATTTATTTCGCGATAACAATACTTCTCGTCCGAACTCGCAACTCGCGTAATCGCAATCCAGGCGTGCCGATAATTCCGGCAACGTAAAAAGAAAAAAGAAGAAGAGAAACCATCGAAAGAATCGGTTCGAGGCCAGACACGTTCGATTCAACGTCGCCGGATCGCTTTATCGCGAAACTGGAGCGAGAACAACAAATAACATCCGGTGTATTCTACATATAAAAGTTGTAGTTCTCGCCCTCGGTATCATAAAAGGGCGGCCGACCCGAGGCGTCCAGATTGGATCTACGGCTCTTCTATTTTATATTCGACATCTGAAATGCTCCGCTGTAAATCTCGGTTCGCCCTCGGGGTCAGTATTTATTGCAAACTACCCCAAAATTCGATT
Source organism: Halictus rubicundus (assembly GCF_050948215.1). Classification (NCBI taxonomy): domain Eukaryota; kingdom Metazoa; phylum Arthropoda; class Insecta; order Hymenoptera; family Halictidae; genus Halictus; species Halictus rubicundus. The sequence continues at coordinate 9,498,291 of NC_135159.1, read as the reverse complement.
CTTGTCTCCAAAACCACCCCTTACATTCGCCAAAAAAAAAAATCGTGCTTTTACGGTCAATGATCCACAATCACCGAAAAGTTTAATAAGTTCCGCGGTAATCCCGTTTTCATGAAAGCCCCGGCGAAAAGTGCGCTTTTGTTCGCATAATCCCGTATTATGCTGCAATGGCGGTTCCGGGAGTGACTTTAAAACGGCTGGGAACCTGGCGGAAAACGAATTTGAAAGCCGTTCTCTGTCTGTCAGCTTGAATTTTCGAAATGTTTAATTTTTAACCGCAAAATCGCGCTTTTCAACTTTCTCGGGAATTCTTTGCGCTTCAAGTTTGAAAGCCGTGGGAAACGTCTCTCGCCTAAGAGGATTCTGCAGACTCTCCGGAATCTGACGATATTTTTTTTTTTCAAATAAAATTATGGACATTCAAGCATGATCGAATTGAATTTAAAAAGGATAAAGCGGAGGAAAGTGGTATCTTTAAGTTTGGGAATTGTTTGCGCACGAACCGCAATAGCTATGCAGGTGTTTTTTGCGTTGAATTCTTCCGCAGACTCTCCTGAATATGATGCTATAATTCCGCGAGAGTATGAACATTCATGGATGTTTAAAAAATATTTAAAGCAACACGTTGCCATTGGTTCTTCCCGAGAGGTATCGCAAGTCATCGTTGAAATGATTATGGCAGGTAGTATACCGAGGAAAACAGGACTGGAGGGTACGCTCCTGTGTAGAACGAGCCTTAACTGAACTTATTTAAACGCGTTTCGGTCCCTTTGTGCTCGCGGATCCCGCCCGCATCCTAACGAACAAATGAATATTTCAGCCGCTTTGGAAGTCAAGTATATCGGCGAGCAAATCAATTAATCGGCAAACAAGCGATGCTTTAATGATGCCTTAAGCTCCCGGGGGGCTCTTGTGAAATTCGCTCTCGCTAGTCAATAGAAAATAATGGAATCAATTACCATAGCGGGAACGGTTCTTACGTATCCGACCAATATTTCCGCGATTGCTCGAAACGATTCACGGCGAATTTCCCTGGCAAAAGCCTACGCTGAATTTATCGTTTCGTCGATATTTCTATTTGCATAGTCTCCGCCGTGGTTTATTTAGTTAAAAACGTTTGCGCCGAAGAAATATATCGCGTGGGTGCGTCCGGTAGATAGCACGGCCAATCGTTTAATTCAAATACATCGAAAATTGAGATCCCTTCGTATTTCTCGTCGTTTAAGTTTAATTCGAAGGAAAATGATATTCGTCGGTGGCCTTGTCGTAATAGCTGTCCAGCTTTCATATGCAATCCGCGTAGAAAAGCTGGACGTCTGTTCTGACCATGGAAGATAATCCCAATGCATAATTGATAGAAAAAGTCCAATAAATTTTTCAAACGCTGTGTCCGTCGTGTTAGCTTCTGAATATCATTTTGTGAATACATATTTCTAGGCAAATAAAATTTGTATGAATGAAATACTTAATATTTTAAACGTGTACCTACCGTCGCCATTTTATTTTCTTGTATCATTAAATGGTATGACAGTATTTGAAAATTCCATCGATTTTCAAAGCTCACAAAATAATTCATCTTTTTTTAAAAATACAATATCGGGATACAGAGACAGTCATAACAGATGTCCAGCTTTCCTGTGCACTTCGCGCACAAAAACTGGACATCTGTTCTGACCATGGAAAGTAATCTCAATGCATATTTGATAGAAAAAGGCCAATAAATTTTTGAAACGCTGTGTCCGTCGTGTTAACTTCTGAACATCACTTTTTGAATACACATTTGTATGAATGAAATAGTTAACCCTTTGCACTCGGCGCTATTTTCATTGTGAAACTAAATTTTTCTTCCGTCTTAAAATATTTTCATTTTATTCATACGAAACTGATCCGATTTCCACATATAACACTTAAATGTTTAGTAATCTATTAGATACAAATTTTGTAACGTAACAAATATTTTGTAATATTTTTTTTGTAATTTTGTAATTTAGTGGTTCTTCAGAGTCACCACTCGAGTTCAAACGTTTAATATTTCGATTTAAATGTGTACCTAACGTCGCCATTTTACGTATTCGAAAATTCCATCGATTTTCAAAGCTCATAAAATAATTTGTCTTTCTTCAAAAATACAATCTCGAGATACAGAGACAGTCATAACAGACGTCCAGCTTTCCTATGCACCCCGCGTACAAAAGCTGGACATCTATTCTGACCGCGAGCACACCCTGTTCCAAAAATCACTGAAAAACATCGCACAGCGACACAAAACGGGAGAAAAACCTGAATCTACATCTTATCCTAGAAGACATACAGTACGCACTGTACCCACGGTGCTCGGCGCAGCCAAATGAAAAATAAAATCCTTTTAATAGAATAATCGTTATTAAAGGAGCACAACTCCTCGAGGAGCACTCGTACCTAATTCGATTTCGAGGCCCTCTTCGGGGAGCTCGTCTTCATTGCAGTGAGTCATCCGGGACGCGGTATTTTTCTTGCAAATTTTCCGGCGGCATAATTAAAATAGATCCCCGGGGTCCGGTTGGATTTGCGTTCTCGCAAACCGTAGTTGCGAGCTAGAGAGAAAGCGAGAGAGAGAGAGAGAGAGAGAGAGAGAGAGAGAGAGAGATCCGTGTCGACGCGTTTCCGTCGTTTGTCGCGGTGTTTCCTCGCCGTCACGTGTACCGATTTAAATTCAGCCCTCGCCGGACCCAGCCACCCTGCTAATAAGTGTTTTCTTTCCAAACAGACAGCGTCGCCCGGTGTGTCTTCCTCGCTCCCGGCTTCATTACCGTCGCGGCAATAACTCCTCCCATACCGGCTCTCGATCATCGAGCCTCCCTGAAACCCTCCCCACCGTCACCCCCCCCCAGACCGTCTTTTTTATCTTTCGGGGCGCGTCTGGCGTCATTCACCGACCGAGACCATGTATAATTTCACTCGAAACGGTGAAACGAAGTTGTCCCTTTCAATCGAGTGGTTTGCCGGAATTTTCAGCGACGCTCCCGGATACGCCAGCACGGTGCACAGTAATGTCCCGACGTGTTTGAAAGAGACCTCCACGATATTTGTCAATTTATCCCCGTTACCGCGAGGCCTACCCCTCGAGGAGATCGGAAAAAGCGCAGCCCCATTAGAGGCCCATAAACTCTAAACTGAATACACGAGATTTGTTTATTTACACTTATTCTGTTTTTCGTTATTCTTCTAGAAAACTTTCACCGACGCGTTTCTGGCATTTTTCCGATTAAAACGAGGTCAAACACGATACCGTTCCGACCATGTTTACTCGTTTAATCCACGATTTCGTGGAGCCTCGATTATCCGAACCGACAATGTCTGAGCTCTCTTTCTAACTGCAATTTGAACTCGTGCAAATGTTTAGAATATTGACAGAAATATCTTTGAGTTCGTAAGGGTCTCTGGAATCGTTTTATGCGAGGCAAATTTGCGCACGGTTGAAGCGCAAAAAATTCTCAAAGTGAAAAATTCGATTCGAATACGATGAAATGTTTACAAAATCGTTTTAAAAATATCTTTGAGTTCGCAAGGGTCTCTGGAATCGTTTTGCGCGAGGCAAATTTGCGCACGGTTGAAGCGCAAAAAATTCTCAAAGTGAAAAATTCGAGTTTTCTTAAATTCGATTCGGATACGATGATATGTTTATAAAATCGTCTTAAAAATGCCATTGCTTCCGGAAGAGTCTGCAGAAAGGTTATGCGCGCGGAAAACGTGTACACCCCCTTTACAATGTAATAAAAAAAATGGTTTAAAGGCGTGAGAGGCGTGACAGCTTTTCGGACGAAGTAATTAAAGTTCATTATACACCGACTGTCGCAAGACAATCTGTCAAAACGGTCGGCTCAACAAACGTCAAAAGGGACGCTTCGATTCTCCCTTCGGGCCAGTCTCAACCCTCCGTCTCGAGGAACACGTTAAGCCCGCGAAAACTCGAAGGTTTTTGCGAGACGCTCTTCAATTTATTATTACCATGCCTCCTCCCTCTTACAACCTCTCCTCTCTCTCTCTCTCTCTCTGTCTCTCTCTCCTTTCTCCTCTCATCTCCTCGCGATTTTCCGGATACAGTGCCGACGATCTTCCCTCCATTTTATCGTTACAACATCTTCCGCTGCAGTTACAAGACAACGTAGCTCAGAACTGCAGAAATAAATCGACCAGCGAAACGCGCGAAAATTCGCAATGCTCGCGTGAATTCTAAAAATATTATACACCGTCGAGTATTATTCAGAATAAAAATTAACCAATACGAGGGGGGTAGTTAAAAAGTAGAGAAAATTAGAAGTCAAGAAAAAGAAAGTAGAAAATTATAATAACGAACTGGAGGACCAAGATTTTTCCTAAAAATTTCATTTAGATGTCTGCATTAGAATAATTGAGTCAATTTAATTTAGCTTAATTTTAGCTGTGACCATTGAAAATTTGCAAAAGTTCGCGCGACTTCGAATAAAAATTAACCAACACGAGGGGTTAGTTAAAAATAGAGAAAATTGGAAGTAAAGAAGAGGAAAGTAGACAATTATAATAATTAAGAGGACTATTAGGGTCCCACGATTTTTCCCAAAAATTTCATTTAGATGTTTCTATCAGAATAATTGAGTCAATTTAATTTGGCTTAATTCTAGCTGTGATTGACTGAGTTTCTAGGGGTGGCAAAAATTTGCAAAAATTGTGAAACCGGAAATAAGAAAGGGATTTCTGGGACTATCTGAAGGGCTGGGCGCGTCCACGGCTCTTCCTTTCACGAGGAGGTGAAAAGGGTCTAGAGCCCCAGCGCGGCATCAATCACCATTATCGGGTTCCTTATCTCGCCGGACGTCACAATTAAACGAATCGAGGGACATTTTTCTCCTCTCCGGGCACCTAATGCAGCCTTTTGTATCGCCGGAGGTATAAAGAGGCCGGGGACAAGGGCAAAGCAACAACGCAGCCGGAAGAGGGATGCCGAGGAATCCGAGACGGCGAGTCCTTGCTAATTTCTGCAGGAGGAATCGTCCTGGAGAATGATGAAACGTACAGAGCAAGTCGAAAAATTCTTCACGGAAGAAGAAATCGAAGGTGTTTTCGGAGATACGCGTTTGACTCGGCTCCGGGGGAGGAGATTGACCATGGTCGAGCATGGCGGAAGCTTATGGGAGCGCTGAGGTGGCTGACGAGTGCGTAGAGAAAGGATCAAGTGATACCGATTGGAGCCAGGGACATATATTTAATTTTTTAATAATTTTAACACGTTGGAAACAGTATGTCTCCGAATTATCTCAATTTTTCTCCATTTTTAATATAAATGCGTGAAAACCCGCAGTCTAATCACGACATACCAACACAGCGATGACTCCATTTAGAGTGCACTAAGTCATGCGACGTTTGACTGTCAATAAAAATATAGCCTTGATGACTGTACGCACAATTCGAGAAGAGGAGACGCTAATACTTTTCCACAGATTCGGAAGGCCTGTATCTCCTAAACAAATTGGAAACCAGTAAAGTGATGACTTAAACTCCCCTTAATTTAGTATGCATTACATCATGCAATTGTTAATTTCGAGCAAAAATACCTCTTTAAAGGTCACACTCACAATGGAAGTTGCAGTTCCGAAAAAACCTTTCGTATTCCTCTTTCAAAAACGATAAAGATTAAAAGCGCTGTTCTTTTTAAACAAATTGGAAACCAGCAAAGTGATGACTTAAACTCCCCTTAATTTAGTATACCCTACCTCATGCAATCATTACTATCGAGCAAAAATACCTCTGTAAAGATCGCACTCACAATGGACGTTGCAGTTCCGAGAAAACCTATATTCCTCTTCTAAAAACGATAAAGATTAAAAGCGCTGTTCTTTTTAAACAAATTGGAAACCAGCAAAGTGATGACTTAAACTCCCCTTAATTTAGTATGCATTACATCATGCAATCATTAATTTCGAGCAAAAATACCTCTGTAAAGATCGCACTCACAATGGACGTTGCAGTTCCGAGAAAACCTTACGTATTCCTTTTTAAAAAACGATAAAGATTAAAAGCGCTGTTCTTTTTAAACAAATTGGAAACCAGCAAAGTGATGACTTAAACTCCCCTTAATTTAGTATGCATTACATCATGCAATCATTAATTTCGAGCAAAAATACCTCTGTAAAGATCGCACTCACAATGGACGTTGCAGTTCCGAGAAAACCTTACGTATTCCTTTTTAAAAAACGATAAAGATTAAAAGCGCTGTTCTTTTTAAACAAATTGGAAACCAGCAAAGTGATGACTTAAACTCCCCTTGATTTAGCATACACCATGTTATGAAGTCATTAATTTTCAGTAAAGATACCTGCATATTGGACGGCGCTCGCCGCGCAACGGTCAGAAGCAGCTCTTTCGCAAAGCTCAGAGCTCCGTTCGAATTACTTCATTGCCTCGGGAGTGCCGGTAAAATCGATTTTTTTTCTTCGCACAGCGTCGCGCGGCAAGAAATCGTCTCCGAGGGTCGCAGAAAGGCGCGGAGGCTTGTTCTCATTGTGCCGGGACCAGCGGCAATCTCTCGAAATTGCGGAGAAGTGCTCCGGCCGTTGTATCGACTTCTTTGTATATTAAAGGTGAAAGGCGGCGAAACATTTTCCGGGCGCTTTTATCCCCGGACGCGTCGTTGATCGCCCTCTCTCTCTCTCTCTCTCTCTCTCTCTCTTTTTTCCTTTTTGTGCCATCGACTTTTCGGGATTACTCGCGGCCGATTGTACCGCGAAAACGCCCCGCACGATTAAACCTAACGATCCTCTATTCCGGCCAAGAATAATACCGGGGGGAGGGGAGGGGAGGGTGCGGTGGTGGTCTTAGCGGGAAAGAGTTACAGCGAGCGGAAACTAACGAGGCCTCGCATCCACTTTATCCGCGGGAAACGAGAGATTATTTCGCGCGTTCCAACGCCGAGACATCTTTCACCCCGGAGACACCCTCGGCGAGCCGATGCGACACCCTCGACTACCGCTATCTCAGATACACGAGGAGACCTTATGTCGCCGCTGCTTTTTACGGGCTCGTGCGAACGAATTTTATATCAGATCGGTCGACGACGCGCTTCAACGCGGAGAACGTACCGAGGCTGTCCGACACACGCTTTTGCTGAGCGAACGATGCTCGGCGAGGCTCCTGTTAGCGCGTGATTAAAGAGCTACTTTGGCGAAAAGCGATTTTTCGAAAATGATTACCTTTATATCTCGAAATACTGATACAGCGACAAAACTCTGTCGTCTTTAATCATTTGTTCGTAGAACTTTTGGTAACACATCCGCGACATCTTCCCGATTAAAATGAGCCCGAACACGATACTATTTGCATCGTATTTAGGAGAACCTCCGTTATCCGAACGGTCCTTTTCTGAGCTTTTTACTTCCAAGTACGGTGTGAACATGTCTGAACATTTGTAGGGACGTAATCTGGAACAGTGATGAGCAACCTGAACATACCAATCAAACAATTTTAGTTTGTGGGATGTATTTGTTACTTCTTACATAGATTTACAGTAAAACGTTTTTTTCTTATTCGATATATTATTTTTCAGAATTAGCTTCAGCTAACAGTAAATTATATTAATGGAAATTTGCATGAAAGTTTTGCAGTGAAGGTGACTACAATTTTTGTTATGAAATCGTATAATTTTTCTTATCAAATCAATGAATCTTTGTGTACTCTATTTAAAATAGCATTAAGGTACTTACGTCGAAGATCGATTAGTTTAGAAGTTATGATTTTTGTCCCGAACGCTCGCAGTAGATTCTAGAAGATTTGGTCTTTACAATTTTGATTCACTGGAACATTGATAAATCATGAACAAATTTCCATCGTCTCGAGAAATGAAAAGTGACCGAAAAAAAAAAATTTCATCGAAAATTTTACAATACCAATAAATACAAATTTTTACAACAATTCAACTCACTAGAGTGCACCTGAATCAGTATCTCGAGACCGGTCGAAAGCCGAATGGGCGATTTCGTTTGAATCGGCAAACGGTCCGCTGGAAAAAAGATTTGTTCGACGAAAATAGCATGATCGTGGTCCGCGTGGCAGCGAGCGCTTGTTAGCGTCGTCGCGTTGCGGCAACGGTGTTATCGGAGTCGCGTGATTAATTGTATCAACGTATTGTAATTATCAAATTTATGGCGGAGTGTTGTAGACACAGATTGGGCTCGGCAGTTTATTAGCCGTCGATAATTGAATGAATCGACATATATCCGTGGGGGCCGAGCTCGAAATTGAGTTGGTTTCGGTTTACTGTGGCACCGCGGAGAGCATTCATCGATTTTGCATACGATGCAATAATGAAATGCAAAATATTCGCGACGCAACGACAGTCGCTTGCCCGATCACCGGGGAGCACGTCGTTCCAGAGAGTGAGAGAGAGTGAGAGAGACTCTCTATATACATGTATAAATATCGATCCGGCAATCTCGCTTTCGCCGATCGCGATTCTTTATCCGAAAGGAGCGATCGGAACGATTGTACAGCGCCGGAGAAAGCTTAAACGGATCCACCCGCATTATTATATGGAAATAAAAATGTTAAATCGTTCCGGCGAAAATTGAATTTCGCTGATTCCGATGAACCACCTGATCTGATTGCACGGAGATTGCTTTCTACCCAATCGAGACTTCCGCTGCAGTTCCGCGGTCCAGGAACTGCGAAAATCGTCAAATCGGTGAGATCCACGTTAATCAATAGACACCAACGATTCTCGGGAACTCTATTATTTTTTTTTATTTGTTAAAAAAGGTTCATATGTGCAGCCATTTCTGCCCGAAATAGAACGCAGGCCGCTCGACAAAATTGAAAATTCCCTCTCCCTTTCCATTTTTAAAAAATACGAATCTCTCTACTTTCACCGGAGGTGAGACCAAACACCCCCACTCCCTTCCCCGTTATTCCCGAAAATGGAGTCCCCGTACAAAATGGCTGTCCGAAATGCGAGGCCCTCTGTTTGGAAAAATTCAGTATAGGGGGCGTGCCTGACGACTGCAGCGCCGCTAGTGGATAGGATGTGAACGAACTGTTCACGTCGACATTAACTGTCACGAATTTGATGCAAAAACCGCGGCAATATCGTTGCAACCAAAGGTTGCTCTAATCCTGTGGCAAAAATAAGCACCTGGTCGGCAATAAACAACTTCCGGCCATTCTTATTAACGAATTCCCAGTAACCTGCAAACTGCCTGAAAATCGAATTATTAACAAATTTTTTACAACCTCCCAAGAACCACATATGTTCTTTTTACTGGCAATTGTACCAAAAAATAACTACAGGCGTCCGCTACGAGGACGATTCGCAGCGCCGTCTATAGTTGACGCACGTTCTCTATAACGCGCAGTTATGTCCTTTTCAGGGGCAGAGCGGTCCTTTCTGCGGCTCGTCGAGCACAAAGCTGGAATCCATTTTTCGAGATCGCCTCGTTACCCCGATCTCGGCTGATTGCGTATTCTTCCGAAATAAACGCGCGCTCTCGTCGTTATTTCGAATTAGCCCGGATACGAGGAAAAGCTCGTTCTCCAGCGATTTATCGAAATAGAATGAGCGTAACGAAGAGCTTACTGCCGGGGCCGGGAAATTGCCGCGAGTTCCTTGGCAAAGACAATTCAACCCCCCACCCCACCCCACCCCCTTCCTCCCCCGTCGCCGCTCCGTAAATAACAAATAAATATCCTGCGCGGAATTGTCCTGGCTGCGTCGTTGCAGTTCGACAATGGGAATCGCGCCCGGAATTCCCCTGCAAACAAAATTCGGATTTCCCGGAAATGATTTTTTTCCTGCGACATCAACACGAGTTGAAGATTCCGGTTTTATCTATGCGTTCCGCGGAGCCGGCTTCTTGGTACTCCCAACGAGGATTTTAAATGGAGAGCTAATTACCTAATGGCCAGATGAAGGAAATCCTATAATCTGCTCGACAGGACAACCAAAAAATGCGGAGAAAACCTCGGATAGAGTTGCAAGAGACGAGACACAGCGGACTCTGTATTATTCTCTGTTTTATTTCGTTTCGCAAGCTGTTAAAATATTAAATGCTTTTTTGTTTCAGGAGCCACTGTTATTGTTTGTTGAGAGTCTCCCTTGTGAATGTTGGCTTTGTATTAAAAAAGTTGAATATTACAGGACACGGAATACTCGAAATTACGTGAAATTGCCAGTTTGAATCTGCGTAGAAAACACAGGCCTTCGATCGCGAGTATTTTCGATAGAAAAATAAACACGTGTTCGTTGTAATCGGAACTTTGATTGTCAGTGCATCTATCGAGCACGCTATTTTAGTAAAGTGTAAGCATTGCATAATGTAGAACTCCTCTAATTAGGGAGGGTTTAAGTCATCGACTTGATGGATCCGAGTTTGTTTAAAAAATACAGGTCCTTGAATCGTGCTAATTTTTGATAGAAACATAAACACGTTTTCGTTGGAAACGAAATTTTGATTGTGCACCTAGTAAAGGCGCGTTTTACTCACAAGTCAATCACTGCGTAATGTGAAACACCTCAAATTAGGGTGGGTTTAAGTCATCAATTCGTTGTCCTCGAATTTGTTTATAAAATACACGCATCTGAATTTTGCAACTTCTATTTATCCCTGTGAAAACAGAGCTTCCTTCAAGAATTTTTCTCTCAAAAACTAATTGTCGGATTGAGTTGCTTCTTTTTTTATTTTAATCGGGAAGATCTCATGTTTATCGTAACATTTTTTCATTATAAAAATTTGATCCGATAATACGAGAACTTTTAAACAAATTCGTATAAATCCCTAGGCACTCAATTTTCCCAACAAATATCAAGCTCTGCAAATTCGAGCTGCTCGCAATAAATGTTTGCAAAGCCAACAATTTTATAATAAAGTAAAGTTTTGCGAATAAATATTACTGTCTCCAATCTATAATATTTTCGATTCGCAGAAGGAAAGCTGAGTGGACAAAAAAGACAAATGAAACGTCGGGGCTTGTCAGACGAGTTTGAATTCGCAAATTTTGTCTTTGATGTCTCCTCCGATTGGAGGAGAGGGCTTCCAATCAAGGTTCGCGAAACTGCATGGGACTTTATATTATCGCGTAAACCCGCAGCTAAGCAGAAAACTTTCGGAACAATTGAATTCTTCGCGATTAATCGAATAAACGAAATCGACTCCGTCCGAGGAAGGATCGGGAACGATTAGGGGCTCGGTGGAGCTTAATTATTTTACAGTTGAGAGCGTCCTTCACTATTGTGCACCCTCTTCCAAATCCTGTGGGCTCCTCTTATCGAATTCTCCAAACCAGTTCGGCTCGCAGTCCTATGAGAATCCTTTGGAAACAACGAAATCTTAAGCTACGCCGATTTCATTATCCACCTACCGATTAGTCGACTGTATCGACTACTTTCTGTCCCTCGAGAATTAAACGATTAGTCGGAGTCGTTCAATTTTAACCCTTCACAACCTCCAACGAAGATTTGCAATTTTATTACGGCGCTACAACACACGGAAAATGACAAACAAATATCACAACCATCAATTTGCTCGTGTTTTGCCGGCTTGCAGACTGTAGCGGTGGTTACGGAGCGTTGTCTTCGTGGTAAAAAAGATGGAGGACGGATTGCAACATTTGTCGTTGGATTCAGGAGAGTCTACAGAATTATTCTATGCAAGAAACATGTTCATAGTTTCTACGGTTGCGGCGCAAAAAATTCACGAAGTTGAAATGTTTATATCCAGCAAAAAGTGTCGACTGCATTCGGTCGACCGAAAGACAGAATTACATGCAAACGCGTTCAAACGTTTATAACGATGTGAAAAAAAAATATGGTCGCATTTTGGGGAGGCTATAGAATCGTTCTGTGCGAGAAACGTGCTCGCAGCTTTTACGGTCGCGGCGCAAATAATTCGCAAAGTTGGAAAGCTGATGCAAAATGTGTCGAAAATGTATACGAAAATGCACACGAGAATGTGAATGTTAATAATGAAGTAAAAGAAAATATAGCTGCAATCCAGAGAGGCTACAGAATCGTTGCACGTAAGAAACAATTGCGTAGCTCTTATGGTTGAAGCACAAAAAATTCTCAAAGTCGAGGATTCGATTTCTCTTGTACGCGATATGTTTCGGTTAAACCACGTTAAATCTGTTGAAATCATTATGGCGGTAGAAAGAAAAATATCGTTCTATTCGGGAGGGTATACGAAATCATTCTGTGGAAGAAACGTGTTCGCCGCTATTACGGTTGCAGCGCAAATAATTCGCAAAGTTGGAAAGCTGATGGGTGGCAAAAAGTGTTGAAAATTTCTACGCTAGGCGGATCGAAAGTTGCAGCCAACTAATTAGCCAATCAAACAGCTTATTAATTAGCGTCCATGCGTCCCAACGCGATGACTGAGTAGTTATTAGCAGACGTTCGTGTTACCAATACCCTCGGGTGACACGAAATTCGACGTATTGCCTGGCGCGCATCGATTTTACGCGTATTGATGCACGCCGGGCCAGATTACCGGCTCCCCTGTCGCAGTGCATTAGTTCGATCGATTGAAATTACGGCTTAATACTTTCATTGTTGCACATTCGTTACCGAAAAATCAATTCCGACGTGTTCTCCGAAATAAAGCGGAATATTTCCTGTTTCAAACTTTAACGGATAATTGAAACCCCGAATGATACCGATAGGACGTATCGACAGCTACTGTGTGCCAAATATCACGTGATTAACGCGATACATTTTATATCGAAAAATTGGCAAAACATTTTTGCCTCGTATGATTTTCTATTGAAACTTTTGCCAACATATCCGTGACATTTTTCTGATTAAAACGAGCACACACAGGATACAATTTGGAGCATAGTTACTCGCTTTATCCGCGACACGAAAGAATCTCCATTATCCGAACTAACCAGTGAAACATGTGCTGGATAAAATATAGAACTATCTACTGAGTTAAATTGAACGCTTTAAATTGAATTATTTCCATTGTGAAATACGTGCAAATGGATAATGCAGAATTCAGGAATTGTCGGTTCGGATAATCGAGGTTCTACCGAGTTGTGGATTAAACAAGTAAATATGATCCAAATTGTGTCGTGTTTGGACTCATTTTAACCAGCAAAATGTCACAAACATGCTGATGAAAGTTTCATAAAATAATGATGATTGAATTAATATTGTAATACTGATTTGGCATCGTCCCAGTACTGCAGTAGTGGGGATACGTTTTTCACAGATATTCTGTACACATTTCTCGCATATTCAGATTCCTATATTTCACCTTTTGACGTGCTTGTGAAAATATCATTTAAAAATGGTAACTATAATTTAAATAGTATCTTCATAATGTCTCGATTGCTATTAGGACTGCGAGTGGTTCGGCGTGTGTTGTATGGTGAAATTTGAGAGGGAAAAATGTGAATTGGATGAATATTAACTGAGATTGTTGCGCGAGTAGTTGGAGTCGCATTACGCCGGTAACACGCGGAATATTTCAGCACCGCCCGCAGAAGACCTGAAATATTTAACACGCAATTAGTGCTCCTAATTGCCCGCTATTAGCCGAACAAAATGCCCGAGCGTTTACGCGTTAATGCCAAGTCGGTGCAACCAAAAACGCGCTTCCGTTTTCACCTTTATCTCAATTGCTTTCCCAGATATCTCGTCTTCGCGGAAAAATTGGACTTTGTGAATTTTTTGCGCCTCAACCGTGAAAGTTATTAACACGTCTCTTGCATAGAACGATTCTATAGACTCTCCGAACTACAACTATATTTTTTATAAACAATTAAACGCGTTTCAATCCCATACAATCCAACTTTCAATCCACCGAGCGTAGACATTTTCGACACAACTTTGCAAATTTTTTACGCTGTCATCGTAAAAGCTATGAACTTGTTTTTTACATGGAACAATTCCTTAGACTCTCCCGAGTACAACAATATTTTTTTTATATCGTTATAAACATTTAAACGCGTTTAAATTAAATTAAAGTAGAAATTTTCGACAGTTCCTACTCTGTGCATTCGACTTTTCGACTTTGAGAATTTTTTACGCTGCAACCGTGAAAGCTATTAATATGCTTCTTGAATAGAACGATTCTGTAGACTCTCCAGAATGCAACTATAATTTTTTTATATCGTTATAAACATTTAAACGCGTTTAAATTAAATTAAAGTAGAAATTTTCGACAGTTCCTACTCTGTGCATTCGACTTTTCGACTTTGAGAATTTTTTACGCTGCCACCGTGAAAACTATTAATATGCTTCTTGAATAGAACGATTCTGTAGACTCTCCAGAATGCAACTATAATTTTTTTTACATCATTATAAACATTTAATTGCATTCGAATCGAGTTGAATCCAAGTTAAACAAATTTTCAAGGGAAGAATTGAACTTCCAACTTTGAGAATTTCTTCTGTGACAATCATAAGAGCTGCATTGAAATTTCTCACGTAGAACGCTTCTGTAGAGTCTCCCGAATCCAACGACGTATGCTAGAATCGTCCTAGCGGGAGCCGAGCGAATTGATTGATAGTCTTGTTTGTTTGCCGTTTTTTCGGGTTTCAGTATACTGACGGCGATCTGCAGAGCCGTTCTAAGCAGGATAACGATCTACATAGATATTCCGGGACACGTTCCGAAACTCGTACGAGTGACAACACGTCGTGCGATGAAATTGTAAATGGTCTCGTGGGACGAGCCGCGAGACTCGAGACTTTAAGTACCGTGCGATATAGTTACCGGGGGAAAGTTGTTCGTGACCGTGGAGCACCGGCACTCCACCGGGGGTAAAAATACACCCCTCGGCTCGCTATAGTGCGCTGCGCTGCGAGAAAGTAATCAGAGTTGCGAAAATGAGACCTATTGATCCTTAGAAAAGGCCCCAGAGACTTTGAGAATTGTCTACTAGAGCGGGCAACAATTTTTATAGTGTTTACGACATGACTATCCGAAAATTCATTTTTTCTGGTAGATACATAAGGTATCCCCTTTTTGATAAAACAGGAATCAAGTCTGTCCATAGGATAGTTCTTCTGGAATACATTTTTGAAAATGTCTTTGTTCTTCATGACAGAGAAGGAGGTACAATAATGTGTTATGCAAAAATTAATTTATCACGTACAGTTGTTCACGTATTATCTCGAAATTTTTTAAAAACAATCTAGAGGTTACCTCCTTTGTTATAAAAAAAGTTGCAAGTCGATCCTTTTAATACTCTATCTGGAATACATTTTCGAAAATGCTATAGTTTCATGATGAGACATGGACACGAACAGTAGGATGCTGTATAAAAATTAAATTGACAGCCATATTGGTCTACATAGAGTTTGAATGTTTTTGTAAAATATGCTACAAGGTACGCTCTTTCGTATAAAACAAATTTGAAGACGGTCGATCTTGTAGTTTCGACAGTATAAATGTTTGAAAACGTCCTTTTTGCACAATGACGAAGAAGCAATTACCGGACTACGGTGTACAGAAATTAATTTTGCGGTCATATTCGTTTACGGATCCCCTCCGAAATTTTTCCAAATACTCTGCAAGGCACGCTCTTTCCAATGAAACGAATTAGAAGTCGATCGACCTAACAGTTTCGATAGTATAAATTCTCGAAAACGCTGTTTACACAAAGAAGCGATTACGGAGCGAAGGTGTACAAAAATTAATTTGGCGGCCATATTTGCTTACGCATCCCCTCAAAAAATTTTGTATGTACGCACCACGACGACTTGAAGTAACTCGTAACTAATAAACGTCGCAGGGTTTCCAGGGGGGCATGTTATAATATTTGAAATGGTCATGTATGCGTGACTCTCGCTTATACTTTTACAAGGTGCCCGCTCTCCAAATGAAACAAGATCGAACTCAATCGATCTCGTACTTTTTGCGCAATAAATTCTCCAAAAAAAAAAAGGGAAAAAAGATACCCCCTTTGCGCATCCCTCTAAAATCAGCTCCCGCGTCACGGCAGCAGCCGCAACCACCAAAAACCCCGATTTATCGATCCCATTTGCCCAGCGACAGATATACGAGCGTTTAAACCGCTCGGCCATGCGGACACCGCTGTTTACCCTTGAAACGGGGTCGTAGTCACGACTCGCGGGATTTGCCCCATTCATCCCGCCGTTACAAATATGTTAGTCATGCATAATTGCGCGCCGCGAGGCCCTCGTTCAATGAGAGACGCCGAGGCCGCGGAATATCGGAATCCAATTCGTCCCAGGAAATATTAAACTGCTCCGTAATCCGCGAATCGCGCCGAATTCATTATTTCCCGGCGGCCTCGCGCTAAATATAAATCCCGCGGCGAATCCCCGTGATCGATGGATCACCGGAATGCGTGTGCTCCCCCTCCTTGCACCCTCTTCCACAAATTTTGACGTTACAAAGCTGCATTTCGAATTTTAAGAATTTTTTCAATGAAACCGTGCATATTCTCACGATTTATTCAACATTTTTCCCGTATGCTCATTGGCAAAAATTATTACTTTGAATTTTGACGCTTCTTACCCGTTCTCCTTAAAATTTTAACGCCTTGAAACTGCTCTTTGATTCAAAATTTTAATGTTCCAAAAAATATGCTGAAGCAGTTCCTTCCAGTTTGTTTATTTGTACAACATTTTGAACGCTCCGGCTTCTCCGAAACTGCCTTTTGATTTTTCAAGAATTTTCGGAGAAAACCGTATTTTCCGTGAATATCGGAAAAATTTACTAAAAATAAAACCCCTCTCTTACCCCCTCTTCCAAAAATTGTAACGCTTTGAAACTGCTTTCTGCTGTAATATTCTTAAACTGTACTAAAAATATTCCCAACATTTTTATTTGTAAAACAGAATTATTTCGAATGCTCCCCTTCTTACCCCCTCTCCTTATTAATTAAATTAGTTAACTAAATAATTATTTTGAATGGTTTCGAACTGCTTCGTTAGTATTTAAAACTGCTAAATTTTCTTATTGACAATTCGGGCGTCGAAGAGTCCAAGGGTTGAACGTAGGATAGAAACTGTATTAAATTAATTCGTTCGAGTATGTTCTTTTGAATCTGAGGCTCTAACGTTGAGGAGGTTTTGAAAGAGAGCTTAGGATTGTGGCTGGGCTCAGTGTAAGTCGATGTTATTTCGCGGGAATTGAACGGGAGATCGTTTTTCCTTATTTTCTCGGGCGAGAAAGTATCGAGAAAGACGTCGCGAGAGGATCACCGTTTCGGATGAAGAATCGCGGATTTCGTGGGATTCTACCAACAGGTGTGCTAGTTTCCGAGAATGCGCTTTGTGTATTTTTACTGTGTGGCCTCGCTGGCCGATTAAATAAACCACGGTTTCGTTTGAAAATGTTTGAATTTACGATTTTTCCAAGGCGAAACAGTTTCGCATTCTCGCCTGCGTTCTACTTCGAAATTGTTACGAAGATGAAAATAGGAACAATCAAGCTTCAAAATGAGCACAGATACATTGTTCTAACATATTTTTCAAAGATGACGCAGTAGGACAAATTCTTCAAATAATTAGGGGTGGAATTTTTGGGGAAGTGAAACATCTTCGCATCATCTGTGTTTTACTAGAAAATTATTGCGAAGAGAAAGGATAATTTAGCGGGGACGAAAGTAGAATGTGCAATGTTCAAAATGAGCCCAGGTACAATTTTCTATAGATTTTTTTTTTAAAGATACAGTGGGGTTTTCCCAAAGGACAACGCATAGGGAACGATTTTTTGAAACGAGAAACATTTTTCGTTCTCAGTTACACTAAAAAATTGTTATTAAAAAAGGATTTAGCGGAAATTAAAGTATAACATTTCAGCTTAAAAATGAGCCCGCGTGCAATGTTCTATGATATTTTTTTTTAAAGTTACAGTGTGGGGTGAGTTCCTCAAAGGATGACGCACGGGGGAAGGATTTTTCTTCTTTTTTCAGTTGCGTTAGAAAATTGTTATAAAAAAAGGATTTATCGGAAATGAAAGTATAATATTCAAGCTTCAAAATGAGCCCACGTGCAATGTTCTATGATATTTTTTTAAAAAGTTACAGTGCGGGGTGAGTTCCTCAAAGGATGACGCACGGGGGAAGGATTTTTCTTCTTTTTTCAGTTGCGTTAGAAAATTGTTATAGAAAAAGGATTTAACGGAAATGAAAGTATAATATTCAAGCTTCAAAATGAGCCCAGGTGCAACATTCTACGACACTTTGTTAAAAAGTTACAGTACGGTATCTTTTTCAAATAATTAGGGAAGGATTTTCGAGAGGAGTAATGTCTCCACGTTCTCACCCGTGTTCCACTCGAAAATTGTTATAAAAATAAACAATTTAGCGGAGATGGGAGTAGAATCTGCGAGCTTCAAAACGAGCCCAGTTACGATGCTGTACGACATTTTTTACGGAAGCTACAGCACGGTAAATTCGTGACTATATTTGGGGTGGCGAAAGAGCGCGCAAAGTGCATTTCACTATAATTTTCGTGGAACGTCGCCTAAACGTTCGAACGCCTCTATCCACGTCCGCGGATCGTATAAATTTCGTCTCCGACACCGTGTCGCGGACAAAGCGGGTCCCCTCGAACAAAAACAAAGCGAGGGAGAAAAGAAAAGAAAAGAAAAGAAGAAGAAATAGCCGGCTCACGAATCATTCTAAGTTTAGCCGCACGCCGCGAGTGAATCAAGTCGGATCGAAGTCCGAGATCGGCGTGGCTGCCACGTGCCTGCCCGACGCGCTAAGTGCATCGGCAGTGCATCAACTGCTCCTTAACATTCAAATTGCATTGGCGTCACCTGTCGCTCCTCTCGCTGTGCGCGCGCGCTCAGCCCAGGAAAAAAAAAATGATATTCGACGACTCAATTTGAATAAATTTCGCCCGCGACGAAACTTTCTCGAGCATAAAATTAGCAACCGGTGTGCTGGCCAGGTTCGCGGCTTACCTCCTCAGATCCGACACCATAAATTCTCTTCTCCTCGGCGCACTTCCCTAACGAGATCCCCGTCGATCGTCCTCTGGGACCGCAATCTCCAAACTTCTCCGAGAGGGATCCACTTCGAGCCTCGATCAAGACGTTTTTGTTCCGGACTATTGACGATTTCTAGCGCTCGAAGTTGCTCTGTGGTCCTTTGTTTCAGCCAGTGGCTCTCACGAACCGAGGTTAGGCTAGATTGGCACTCGCCGATCTGATTACTCTCGCATCAGTATCTTCCGGGACTCTGGGCTTTTAGGAGTTCAGCCTTAGCTTTTACATCATGGTCTTCCAGCTATACAGACTCCTGGGCCAGTGGATCCTCCAAAAAGATCCGCCCCTGGATCCGCTACAGTCCAACCAGGTGTTCTAGGTCTTCGAATCTCTAGGGCACACCGAAGAGATCAGTTTCAGGACCTGTTACACTATTTCCACCCTGATAGTTTAGTCTTCTAGGCCCCAGGGCTCTTGCATCCACTAAGAGACAACTCTCCAGGACTTTCTCTTCAGGATGCTACAGTCTTCTGGCGACAGAGGATGCTAGCACAGCAACTGCAACCTGGTCTTCTAGGTTTCCAGGCTTCTGGACCCCTGTATCTTCTGAAAAGTCCTCAGGATTGTTAGCAGCTGCTCACCTCGAGTAAGAACAGTGGCTTCAGCAATCTGTTCTTTCAACTTCCTACACTCTGGATCTCTCTATCCTCTAAAGCAATTGACTTCCTAGGTCTTGATGTTGTTGCTGGCTGTTGCAAAGAGTCCTCCTGGAGCTGACTCGAGCTCTGTTAAATTTCCAACACCCTACTTTCCTCTAACTTCCTGGGGCTCTGGACCACTCTGCCCCCTAACAAGATCAGTTCTGGACTCTGTGACTGGTCTGTACCTCAGTCCTCTATCTTTCTGTGACGCTGGGCTGCTCTATTCTCTAAAAAGATCGGCTTTGGACCCCGGAAGACAGTTTGTACTCTGGTCTTCCAGCTTTCCAGGTCCCCTCGGACCACCGAATCCTCTAAGTAGATCAACTTCGAGATTCACCACAATTTTGTACACCTTGGTCAGTTTTCTAGCTTCCGGACCCCTCTATCTTGGAGATAGCCGACTCTCCAGGGTTTCAGGCTGTTGCCAGGTGTTCTTCTCACAACGGAAACTCACAAAAGTCACTGTCGGTCTCTCTCTACGTCACACTGGTCGCACCCTCTTCGGCCGTGGCGGGTCTAGCACTCTTCAATCTTCTTAGAAGTCGAGTTTCGTGGACTCGGGAACCGTAGCTCACCACTCCGGCGTCCCGGAAGTGTATGCCGTTGCCACGCGAGCGAGACCGTCCAGGGAAAAAGTTTCTCCACGGTTGGTGGACGGGGTGTGCGCGTTAGCACGTGACAGTTTTTATCGGGGAATCACACGTGTCACGGGAGATTATTGGGCTTTGTGAGCGGCTTGACAAATGGTCCACCGCATATGGCGCGTCGCGCACGACTGAGGCCAGATTTCGCCGCCACCATCCGCTCCCGAGGATCTACCCCCACCCCGACGATCATCCTCGATCCCCTCGATCCTCCCCCGTGCGCTCGCTCGCCCCGTTTCCACGAGTGGCGTTCGTCTAGCACGCAGACTCCGTTTCCACGACGCTTCTTGGTGCGAGATGACGGTACTTCTGCCTCAGGTGTGCTCTTCCCCCCCCCTCTCTCTCTCTGCGACCGTGGACCCCGGGTCTCGTCCGTTTCATTAGGGTAATTAACGTTGAATTTTATTGTTTCGCTCGAATATCGACGGAATTTTCACATCGCCCAGCAGACATTTTCTTCTCGTTCCGGTAAACGAAGGTGCAAAAAAATTAATTCGGGACACAAAAATAACTATGATAGATTTTTGAAATTATCCACAAGCCACCTTATATTTAGTAACACAATTATTTATAGAGCTCTACAATTGCACGCTCCCAGATCAGCGAAGTTCCTTGCGCTGCATGAACACCGACGCGAACTTTCGAATGAAAAAATTGTTTCCGAATACTTTGCTATATCTAGTTGAACAAAGCATAGTGATTTTAGTCGCTAATAATGTTACTTCTCTATCAAAAAAATTATCCAAGCCCCATAACGCGCGTTTCGAGACCGTTCTCTACAGCTCGTGTTCAACCCGATGCTGCCCGAACACCGACGCGAACTTTCAAATGAAAAAATTGTTTCCGACTACTTCACTATATCTAGTTGAACAAAGCATAGTGATTCTAGTCGCTAATAATGTTACTTCTCTATCAAAAAAATTATCCAAGCCCCACAACGCGCGTTTCGAGACCGTTCTCTACAGCTCGTGTTCAACCCGATGCTGCCCGAACACCGACGCGAACTTTCAAATGAAAAAATTGTTTCCGACTACTTCACTATATCTAGTTGAACAAAGCATAGTGATTCTAGTCGCTAATAATGTTACTTCTCTATCAAAAAAATTATCCAAGCCCCACAACGCGCGTTTCGAGACCGTTCTCTACAGCTCGTGTTCAACCCGATGCTGCCCGAACACCGACGCGAACTTTCAAATGAAAAAATTGTTTCCGACTACTTCACTATATCTAGTTGAACAAAGCATAGTGATTCTAGTCGCTAATAATGTTACTTCTCTACCAAAAAAATTATCCAAGCCCCACAACGCGCGTTTCGAGACCGTTCTCTACAGCTCGTGTTCAACCCGATGCTGCCCGAACACCGACGCGAACTTCCAACTGAAAAAAATGTTTTCCAATACTTGAGTATGTGTAGATGAATGATGTACAGTCGTTGGAGTCTCCAGCGATATCGCTTTTCCACAAAAAAATCATTCGAGGAGCCGTGCAACGCAGGTTTCGAGACGTTGTCTACGGCTCATGGTGAACACGACGCTGTGCGAACACGAACGTGAACTTTCCAAGGGAAAAAATGGTCCCCGATGTCCCAATACACGCAGCTGAGTAATGCCCAGTCGTTTCGGTCGCCGGCAATATTGCATTTCAACAAGAAATTCCAGATTAAAAAAAAAAAAGAAAACGCGTCAGCGCCTCGAACGCGAGCTGACAAACCACCGCGCGTCTTCGACGCTTGGCGCCAAGATAAATTCCGATGCCGCAGATATAACCGATCAGATAACGTTTTACATTCGTTATCACTCTCCTCGGAGCGTCCCCAATCTCGCCGGTACCGTTCAACGCGTCGAATCGTCGAAACCGACAAGTCGGAGAGGGCATTGAATTAATTATACGACGATCCCTCGTGGTATCCAGGTGTACATTTTTATGACAACGATTGGAGTCGAACGAGCGCGTTTAAGCTGGCCACGGTCATCTTGTGTGTAATGGAGACGCTCGGACATTTCTCTTTCTCTCGTTTCTTGCGGGTGTTGTAAATTAGTCGAGCTTTATCGCGTTTCACGTCCCCGTCGCGTCTAATACGGGAACTTTATGTCCCCAGGGCTTCGGCGCGGTCCTGTAGATGTTCCAACGCTCAGATAACCGACTGTCAGGAGCTCCGTGAAGATCATCTATCGATTTGATTCATTCAAAAGTCAATTTCGTTCGGCGTTTTATCTCCCCGAGGCTCCCGAAGCCTCGGAGAAAAGCCTAGAAGGTATTCTATCAGCACGTACACTGATTTCTCCATATGTGTCGCCAAGGCCTGCATGATAAACGTCGCGGAAGTATCCCCACTACCGCGGGGTATACCCCCGTGGGCCTACCCCCACTCCGATGAGTCACTTGCCCGTGGCTCAGTGTTGCCAGATCAAGACTTGTTCCTCATACTTACGCCATCTTTAGAAATTTATTGCAGGAAGAGTAAGCGAGATACGGTGAAAAATGTTTTCGCGGTATGTTCAGGCATGTTTCAGTAGTGTATACAAATTTTTGTTCCACGGTGGATGTGATGGTATTCGTGATGTTAACGTATCAATTACGAACCGATTTCGTCAACTAATCTTGTCGTCGAGTCGATTTATAACGAAAACCACGAGATGCGGGATGTAGGAAAAATTTGTGAACAATACCGAAGTACGTCTGAATGTACTGCAAAAAGTTTCACCGTCCTGTGTTGTCCAGCTCTCCTGCGATAAATTCCCGAAAATGACCCATGTGTGTTTCAATCAAATCCCCTTCAAAGAAAATTCGCCGCCCGGTCCACGGTGTTTTACATGCTCTCTCCGGCAACTAGGAAGAGGATTTTCTTGTTGCACTCGGATTTCCCGGCGCTCTCCATTTCGCGAATAAAAGAGCCCGAGATATAAAGCCGCTCGACAAGAGATTCCACGGGGCAAAAATTACACGCGGCGCTATCAACTAAAATGAAAACCATTTTCCCGGGAGTTGAAGCAGGTGGAAGCACCGCGGCGCACAGGATAAGATCTACAAATTTCATGCGAGTTGCGACGCGGCGCGGGTATCTTTTCCCAGAGATTGACTATGCTTGTTTCGCGAGGATTAACGAGCGCAACGGCGCCTTTCGAGATTGCCCCTGTCACGAAATTCCGTTTGTGACACCCGCGCGCAGTGTATTAGTCCTCGGCCCGTCCCGCAGGAGCAGTTTTCCTCCAAGTTTCATCCAAGTTTGGATCCTGTTATACCGTTTCTCCCCGGCCCGTCCGATAGAAGTCCCGGGACGAGTCTGAACGACCAGCGAACCTCGCGATACAACGGCTCTCTGCGATTATCCTTCGCCGCGCCGAGTTATCTGCGACCCGCCACGCAATTAGAACGCTCCAACCAGCCTCCGAGCTGATAAAGCCGTCCGATAGCTCGCAAATCAATTTTTTCGGCTGCTGATACACCGGCGAGTTTGAGCAGCTGTTCCCTGGAATTTTGCAGAATTTTTTTCAGAAAAACTGTTCAACCTTTTCCATTGGAATTTTACACGCATATTTATTGGTAGTCGAAGTATACGTGTGCTTTTTTTTGAAGTAAGAATAATCATAATTACGCGAGATATATTTTTTTAAAAGATGATTTTTAACGATTTTTCCATTACCACGAGTTTTTGTTTTTAATTTTTTTTTTGCTAGATCTTTCGTCAACGTATTCGTGACATTGTTCTGGTTAAAATGAGTACAAACACGATACCATTCGGATCACATTTACTCGTTTCATCCACGATTCTGTGGAACCTCGAGTATCCGAACTGACGATAATTCGAATTCTCCGTTCAAAGCGAAAATCTGAAGCGAGTATATCCGTCATTCGACCTATGGGTGAATCTACACCTCTGGATCGGTGGACATTTGTCAAAGAAACTTGCCGCAAAATTGTCTGTAACAAAGAAAATTGTTGTTAAAGTGTTTTTTACATCTATACCTTCTATGCATCGAGGAAAGGGTTAGTTAGTTTAAACGGCGTCTCTACCATGGACGTGTTAGGGTCAGGTTATACCAGGCAGGTCAGACGCCGAGGGTCTATAAACACTAGATACAAAAGCAAGGTAAACAAATTCTGGCGGCACAGTTGCCGACCCTATTTCCCAGAATTCCCTGTTTTCGTATGTCGCGATTATGGACCCATTGCGTCTGACCTTCTTAGTATAATTTGACCGTCACACGTCTATGGGAGCGACGCGGTTAATGTCGCAGTATTATTTTATTCGTGGTCGGAGTAACATCTTCTAGTTCGCTGTCACGATTTCGTTAAGTGTGTTGTGTATAGTTTAGTGTGATTGTGGTCCAATTATTCGGACGTATTCGCGTGAGTCAATAATTGTGTGTTGTGGATCCGACGGAGGAACAGATGCTGAAAAATTTGTAAGTTTCTTTACATTAGTATTTTATAATGTAGACTTAATATTCGTATGTAAATGTGGTTCAAACCGTGTGTTTGGTGTCGATTAATTCAGGGAATTGAATAGTTAAGGAATTTTCGACATCCATTTCAATAGTTAAAAGTATCGTTTTTAAAAAAATACTAGGGCGTTTTTCAATCTTCGGCAGAACAAGGAAAAATATTTTTATACAAGCAATTGAGGAATTGGGTAACCAAAAAAATGTTTGAAGTATCACGTTCCCTGAATACAACAGAAACCGAATATAAAAAATGTTTCTCAATCCAGCAATTGAAAATATTGTTGGAAAAAAAAAATAGAGGAATATTCTACAACCTTCGTTTAAATAGTTACAAATATATTTGTTCACAAAATTGAACAATTGAATAACCAAAAAAATGTTTGAAGTATCCCCATTCCCTTAACATGGTAGACACTCTACACGAGCAAATTTAAAATGTTTCTCAGCTTAGCAATTAAAAATATCGTTGTAAAAAAAATACCGGGATATTCCACAACCTTCTAATAAATATAGAAAAATATGTTTGTTCACAAAATTGAACAATTGAATAACCAAAAAAATGTTTGAAGTATCCCCATTCCCTTAACATGGTAGACACTCTACATAAGCAAATTTAAAATGTTTCTCAGCTTAGCAATTAAAAATATCGTTGTAAAAAAAATACCGGGATATTCCACAACCTTCTAATAAACAGAGAAAAATATATTTGTCCAAAAAATTGGGGAATTGAATAGCCAAAAAAATGTTTGGAGTACCCCGTTTTCCCTTAACACAACAGAATCCGAACATAAGTAAATTTAGAATTTGTTCTCCTTAACACTCGAGAGTATCGTTTCGAAAGAAAAATACAGGGACGTTCCCGGGTCCTCTATTGAATAAGGAAAAATATTTTCCTTTAGAAAACTGTGAAAGTGTCTAGTAAAAAAATTGAGTTAGTGTTCGCTGCAGACAACAATGGCAGGTAAAAGGTTAAAAAGGCGGGCATTCTGGTGGATTTCACGGGTGGCCGATGTCGAAGACGCAGCTGGCGAATAGGCTGGGGGATCGTAACAATGATCGAGGAATCGGGAAAACCCATCGGAAGTCCCGTCGTGCGAAAAGAGATCGGCATTTGCGCGCGCGCAGAAGGACGGGAGCCTCTTATTAACGACGTGGACCGAGCCGAGTCCGAATAATCTGCAGGAACGATCTTCTCGACAGCCTATAGATCGTATCTGGAGGGTGGTATATGTGGCAGCACCTACGAGAACACTTACGGTCCTAATTATACGAGGAGGCACAGAATCCCGGCTTAAAAGCTTTATATATATAGAGCGGCTTGATGTATCGCGGGAACGTTTAGCGGCAACCGCATTTACAAACACCGGCCGAGAGACGCCAAAGATAATCGTCCTGCATTTAGCTTGCCCGAGAATTATAGTTAACCCTGAAACACCCGTCGCGAAACGTAAATAAACATTTTACAGACGATTTTCTCCGCGTTTCGGAGCCAATCGACGAACATTCGCGTGCGGAGTTGAAGCTATCAGATATGCTTCAAAAAATCAACTCCATAATTTTTGAAAAAAAAAAACTTTCTTCGTTCGAGCAAAGGCTGACGAACGTCCTTGAATTTTTTGGCAACGATGCTCTCGGTTCTCAAGTCGGAAAAAAATTCTTAAAATCACGTTGACCAATTGTGAAAAATTTTTTTACTGTTTAATTATTATAATTTCTGAAAAGGAAATATTTTTGTTTATTTGAACAAAGTTCGAAGAACATCCCTGTATTTTTTTTATAACAATCCTTCTAAATAGCAGAAAAAAGAAAATTATTTCACAGGTCCACGTGCTAAAACAGCACAGACCACATGATTGAATAATTTTTTTCAATGGTAAGTCTATTGGTTTTCCTGTTTATTACCACATCCGAGTGAACCGGAAATCAATTTTGTCGATGGTAAACATTTCTTTGAACGTGCCACAAGTCGGAAGAACACCAAGTAATTTCAGATGAAGGGACCACACACGGCTGATTCTCGGTTGATAGTAGGGAAAGGGGACTTTGAATTTGAGCAGGGCGGTACAAGTCAACTGGAGGATCACTGTGACTCGGTGATATAGTTCTCCAGGCTCTCCAGTTCGCCCGAACCCGCGAACTTCGCGGGAAACGCCTCGGAACAATCCAAACTCTTATCATACGATTGCGAGCGAAAGTTTCCGTCTGACGGCGGCGAAATAAACGCGCCGCTCTGAAATAAAGTTAACCCGCCTTCGACCCGTTCCAACCCCCCCCCCCAGTTACCCACTGCACCCGCCATCTTGTATATCGCGACCGTCCGAAATTCAGAAGCAGCAGCATCAGAACGTGGGAAACAATTCTCATGCGGCGAACTTTTCTGGCATGCGACTGAAGCATTGGGTCATCCGATAAGCAATGCGGTTTTTCCGTCGGTACACTCTCTGCCAGAACCCTTCGACTACTACATCCTTGCCAAAAAAATATCTTTGCGAAGGTCTCGAGGCAAAACATTTAATTTTGTTTGAAATATTTACGGTTTCTTTGACATTGCTACTTTTAGTCGGAATGCACTCGTGCAGGACGCATTTTTATTGAAAATAAAGTGTTGCATGATGTAAAACACCCCAAATTAGGGTGGGTTTATGTCATCACTTTGACTAATTCCGATACATTAAAAAAATGCAGAGCTTTGTATTTCAGTAATTTTTAATGTAGGAAAATGTACACGGTTTCTTTGGAAGTAGTATTTGTATTGCGAGTGTAACCATGAAGTGCGTATGTTTATTGAAATCTAAATGTTGCATGATGTAAAGCACCCCAAATTAAGGTGGGTTTATGTCATCACTTTGACTAATTCCGATACATTTAAAAAATACAGTGCTTTGTATTTCAGTAATTTTTAATATAGAAAAATGTACACGATTTCTTTGGAAGTGGCACTTGTATTACGAGTGCAACCATGAAGTGCGTATGCTTACTGAAAATTAAGTGTTGCATGATGTAAAGCATCCCAAATTAGGGGGGGTTTAAGTCATCGTTTTACAAATTTCGAATTTGTGTAAAGACTACAGACCTTCAATGTAAACTAAATTAGGAAGGGTTTTATCAGTTTGAACATTTCGAAGAGAAACTTAGTACGAATCAAAACTGATAATAACAATGCAATGAAAAATTGTGTCATACAAAATTAATTCTGTTTTCCGTTTGAAATTACATAGATCTGACCTGCCATGAGCGAATATTTTCCTGAAATTTTCAAATCAGATATTTTTTTAATTAACGGAATTATTTCATATAAATTGTATTCCGTGCAAAGCGTTCCACATAAATCCGTCGTAGTTGTTGTTTCATCGCAGAGGATTTTCCTTTGGTAACGTCACAAAGTGTTTTGCCAGCAGGAAACAAATTCTATCTCTCCAGCAGGGGATGTTTTTCAATCTGTTGATACCCTCTGGCGTGTTTAGTTGAAAATATTTCCTGAAACAGTGGTATCATCTCTTCTTTGTACATCGGAACACTGCATTTCTATGTTCTTTTTGTATTATTTCTCCGAGCAGAAACGTTTGTTGGATTATAAGTCGGTAACAAAAGTCAGGCCGATATTTGTTAATAAACGCGTGGGATTCTTGATCTAATCCGTTAATCTCGAAAGAATTGCTTGTAATGATCCCGTGGGGGGTTCACTTGCTAGATAATCATTTATTTAGTAGCTCAAGCTCTTCGGAGCAGAACGTGAAACGCCGATCACGGGTCCCCATTGTGCGACGTCTCCGAATTCCATGCTGGTACACCATGGATAATCCGTGTATCGTGGGGAAGAATAATGTTTCCGAGATTCTCAGCGCTTGGGACACCATTACAAGTCACTATTGTCGTCACTACCGCACAGTACCGTCCTTTTATTATCCGAGCAGCGACGGTTCATGGAGCCCCATCGGTCGTTGTGGTCGATTAACCCCCCATGGATCGCGTTCCTCCGAGGAGAATAACGCAAACGCGCCGATAAATCAACGATCGATGCCTTCCCGCGGCCATAAACTATCACTTTTCACGAGTCATTTGCAATCTGCTAACGAAGCCATAAGTTCGACTCGCTATACCGACCTACTGGAACCCAACATGGCCACAGTTTTATCAATCATGGCGGTTTCAACGAAGACACGAAACTTTTCTCACTTCGGGTGAAATTTAGAGGACGAGAGTTTCCTCATTATTTTCATTGTCAGAGCATCAATTTTCAAATGAAAAAATATTCGTACGGTAGGCTAAACGGTTCTAGTTGCAACAAAGAAAGAATCAACTCGATCGCACAAGTAGGTCTCGAGAAAAAAAATCCTGAGTGCAATATGTCTTTTACGAAGATGTACAAAAATTGGAACGTTGCGAGGCTCGTATTTAAAAAAAAAACTAATTCGATATTCACAAACTGATGACTTAACCTCCCCCTAATTTAGGGCGCTCTAAATCATACTTAATTTTCAATAAAAATGCGTCGGTAATAATTGCAAGAACAATCATTATGACGTCTATATTTTTCTGTTAAAAAATCGGCACATTCGAAGGCCTGTAGTTTTTAAACAAATTCGATATTCACAAACTGATGACTTAAACCCCCCCTAGTTTAGGGTGCTTCACATCATACAACATCTAATTTTCAATAAAAATGCGTCCTTCATGGTTAAACTCACAATACAAGTGCCACTTGCAAAGAAATCTTGTAGGTACATTTTTCTCTGCTAATAATCATTGAAATTCGAAGCTGTATCTTTCGAATAAATTCGATTTCGACAAAGTGATGACATAAACTCCCCCTAATTTAGGGTGCTTCACATCATACAACATTTAATTTTCAGTAAAAATGCGTCCTTCGTGGTTAAACTCACAATACAAGTGCCACTTCCAAAGAAATCTTGTAGGTACATTTTTCTCTGCTAATAATCATTGAAATTCGAAGCTGTATCTTTCGAATAAATTCGATTTCGACAAAGTGATGACATAAACTCCCCCTAATTTAGGGTGCTTCACATCATACAACATTTAATTTTCAATAAAAATGCGTCCTTCATGGTTAAACTCACAGTACAAGTGTCACTTGCAAAGAAATCGTGTGTACATTTTTCTCTGCTAATAATCATTGAAATTCGAAGCTGTATCTTTCGAAGAAATTCGATTTCCACAAAATGATGACATAAACTTCCCCTAATTTAGGGTGCTTCACATCATACAACATTTAATTTTCAATAAAAATGCGTCCTTCATGGTTAAACTCACAATGCAAGTGCCACTTGCAAAGAAATCTTGTAGGTACATTTTTCTTTGCTAATAATCATTGAAATTCAAAGCTGTATCTTTCGAATAAATTCGATTTGGACAAAGTGATGACATAAACTCCCCCTAATTTAGGGTGCTTCACATCATACAACATTTAATTTTCAATAAAAATGCGTCCTTCATGGTTAAACTCACAATGCAAGTGCCACTTGCAAAGAAATCTTGTAGGTACATTTTTCTCTGCTAATAATCATTGAAATTCAAAGCTGTATCTTTCGAATAAATTCGATTTGGACAAAGTGATGACATAAACTCCCCCGAATTCGGTGCGCACCGAGTCATGTAGTATTAAATTTTCAATAAAAATGCGTCCTTAGTGGTCGGCCGGTCGCGTGCGATAGAAGTTACAGTTCCAAAGAGGACCTCGTCCGCTTTCGGTTATCATATTTATCGATGTCCGGGATTCGATTGAACGAGGTATCAGGTGCGTTCCCATCGGCGTCCGTCATTTTTCGAGTCGTCTAGCTGCGACGTGGCTCTCGGTCTCTCCACCCTTGGAAGCCGGAAGATTACATTCTCGCCCGGTACATTCCCTCTTACGGCCTCAAGGACACGCGTAACGACCGGAGATCCTCTCCCAGGACGAGTAGGAAGGACACTCTTTCTCTCTCTGGTCCCGTCCTCCGGAATACGTCCTTCGGTCCCGGCAGCTACGTGTCGCACTTGGAAATCGCGGTCCAATAATTCGGATCTCGTATTTTGCCATTTTCCCGAAACCGTCCCCGTCTGCGCCTCCCTTTCCACGGTACCCACACGCATACACACACGAGCGGCCGACGGTTCCCCAAAACAACCGCGTACAAGTACGTGACCGAACTGAGCAAACGCGCTATCGCGGCTCGAGGAAAGCATGACGAAGTTTTCAGACCGAGATCGCGCCGAGAACTCGACAAACAGTTTCTTTTTTCCTCCGGGCGTCGCTCGAGCGTAATTTCGCCGGTGTGTCCTCTCTCCGCGAGCCCCGCTAACGACAGAACCCGAGACACGACGCCATTCTTCGCAGCCTCCCCTCGGATCGGTTCCTCCGAACTGTCGTATTGTAAACCTTTCTACCGGGGACGCGTAAACGAGCCATTGTCACAGTTTTCGCGTCGATAGAGGCACAATGCGGTGCGTCTTCGTTTCTGCTGCCCCGCGCTATCTCGGGTGATTCGGGTTTATCTTGTCGACCTTCCGGTCTTTCAAGAGCGTCCTAATGGCCGTCGTATTAATTTCGGCCTGGATTGACCCTTTACGTTTTTCTCTCCGGAGAAAGTGTATCAAGCCGGTTTGCGACCTTCGAGCGCGACAGGGGTGGAGGAAAATATTTTTCCTGGTTGACGCCAGCAATTTTGATCCAGTCGAGGTCTATCGTAGCATAATATACCGGAAATTAGGGGCAGTTTATGTCATCACTTTGCTCAACTCGAATTTGTTTATGGAATACAGGGATTTTTCGTTCAGCCTCGCAAATAGAGAGGTTGCGTTCGTTTTATTTCGAGAACTGTTCGTCGGACTGGGTTGGCTCTTTTTTTTTATTGTAGGCAGACAGGTTTGGGCTATTACAGAAACAATTTTTTATTTATAAAACTGATTTCGTGATATTTGAAATTGAACAAACCTTCTGATCGGATAAAAATTGATAAGTACTACCTCAAGGTAATGAAGGTAAATAAAAATCATTAAGGAAGCCAGTAAAGCGATGTTACCCTCCACCCCCTCGTTGTAAAGCACCGTACAATGCTTGGCTTCGATCAAAATCCTCGACGTCGTCCGGAAAAACGACGGGAAATTCGTGGAAACCGGGTAAATGATTTTTGAGCAGAACCTCTCTTACCGTCGTCATTGTTACAATGATTAATGTTCTTTTTATTGGAGGGATATCGAGTGACTTATAAGAGGGATGGAAGGGCCTGGGGCGCGGGCTATTCTTCTGGTACAATGGCCCTCGAAGGAAGGTTACTGGTTTCACACTCGAGGAATTCATATATTAGATTCAACGTCGCCATTAATCCGCGGCTTATAAGCACCCGAGAAATTGAATTGTTGCGCAAGAGGTTGTTTAAGCGACACTTTCACGCTGCGGTGTCGATTCTCGAAAAATCGTGAGTCAGACAATTTTTTCTTCTTTACTTCTCCTAGACGGTAAAATAACTGTCAAATTCACAATCTTGAACGCCCCACTCGTTTCCAATAGTAGAAAAAAATGTTACTTAGAGTGATTACTCGATTTAATAGGAAGGGATTCAATATTTCTCATACTATTCGAGACTGCAAGGTCACCGATGAGTTTTCCAAGTAGGAATATACATTTAGGTATATTTTTATCATCACGCGTGACAGCTGTTATCGAGACGAATTCAATAACCGATATGATATCACGACCTTCGCGTGACCTTGGGTCATATTTAGGAAGTGAGTAGTAAATTTCACTATTCGAGGTCACACGTGGGTTATAGTATTATAGGTCATTGGATTCGTCTTGACAGCAGCTATCACATTACGATGATAAAAAGATACGTTACCATTTGAAAAACCATCGATAACCTTGAAATCTCGAAAAATATGACCTAGAAAAAAATTTCACACTTACTATGATATTGGTTGCTTGGAATAGAACGATCTTTTCCTCTAACGTGTTTTCATATTATTAGAACCAAATGAGATATTCAAGATGGATAATGCATGCAGTGAAGGGAGTTGAATTTTTGGCAAAAATGGTCCCGATCGATGTTTACAATGCAAATTGGCTATACGATCCCGTTCGACCGAGCGGGAAATATTGTCCTTTCGATCACCGTCGGCCTAATAAAGCTTATTGTGAGCGCAGAGCAAGATAAAATGCGCGCCATTAGGGGCTTGCAAAATGTCAGCGCAAGGGCGGCTGAAGCTACAACAGAAGTTACACCATCGGCTATCAGAACTTAAGGGTTGTTACCGCGCCCTGTTCAACCGAGAGGGTCCACGGGACCCCACAGAATCCTAACAGCGATAAATTATATTCGGGGCACGCACCAGTCCTAAGGGCGAACCTTGTACACCACGTGTGCCGCGCCAAATGCTACTTTCATTGCACTTGCCTGACGGCTTTTGCATTACGCCACCGGTCTCCGCTGCCGATTTATCGTTCTTCTTTCCATGAACTTGCCGAACGATCCCTTTTTTTCGACTTTTGCAACGAATAGTATAGATTTACGGAACGTCTCCTTGAGCAACGGCGGCTTAAACCCCCCCCCCCCTAAAACTTTGCACGCAGTATAGACAGATAGTTTACTTTTCAGTTTCCTGGAAGGAAAAAACGAACTCGACTTACAATAATTTGTTATCTTACTATTTCACTCGTTCGTGCATCAATCTTTCATCCATTTCAAATTCGTACGAATTTGTTCGGAATGTTGCATTGGTTATAAAAGCGATTTTGCAATGTTAAAAAATTGTATGCAATAGCCCAAACCTTCTAAATTCAGACAAAAAAAAAGAATCATCTCGATCGGGCAAATAGTTTTCGAAATAAAAAATCATAACTGCAGCCTTGTTCGCAAGTACAAACAGTTCGAAATAAGCGAAAATTGGTAACTTCGAAGGCATGTATTTTGGAAACAAATTCGAACCCGACAAAGCGATGACTTAAACTTCCCCTAATTTTACGCGAACTACACTGTACCATACCCTTCTGACCTAAGTTTGACCTAAGTTAAGAGAACATGATCGATTTCGCGGGGAACACGATAGGAATTCGCTTAAGCTTCCATATAATTTCCTGCACCACACAATTATTAATTCGTCGACAAAACAAAAATCATTTAGGACGGACCAAACCTTCCAGAATGAAATAAACAAAGGATCAACTCGACCTGATAAATAATTTCTGAGATAAAAATTCCTAAACACGAATTGAAAGTCAATTTTCTGCTTTATGCTATTAGCGCACCGATTTTCAATTTTTATTTAAAAAATGCTAGCAGCCCGAAGACACTGCGAAAATAGTAGGTGATGGAAGCGTGTGTTCGTAACGGTCCAGTGCGTATTTCGCCGGGAAACAGCGAATGCAACCGGATCCGTGCATAAATTAAAATAAAACGTGAACCAGGAATTTTTGGCGGCGACATCGTCGACATCGTAACTCTCGGTGGCCTGGGTTAGATGTCATTCGTTGTAGTTCGTCGCGGGCGTGTAGCCCGTGTCGGTGAGACTCGTTCAAACCAGCCGCGTTGGTTTATTTACGCGAGCGTGTGTACGTTATCGTTAAAGTGTGAAATGATGTATCTTCGTTGACAGCTTCCGTCCCCTCATTTCCCACGCGTGCGGACAGCCTTCCGTGGGCGGACCCCATCGTTCCGCTTGATAATTGGGTTACGCGCGAAAAGCATTACCCCCCTTCGATTCGGAATAGTAATCTTTTTGCCGTGATAACGGCTGATGGAGAGATAGTTGATCGGCGCGGGTGTCATAGCTCTGGGGGGGGGGGGGGGGGCGAACGCGGCGAGAATTCCTCCGACTCTTCCAAACGGAATGCGGTACAGCGGAATGCGTGTACTATAGCGTAGACCGTAGGAAATTAGGGGGGGTTTATGTCATCGGATCGGTAGATACGAATTTGTTTATAAAATATAGGCGTTAAAGGTTTCGATCCTCAGGAGACTTGTTTTTACGAACATGACTGCACTCGTGAATTTTTATCCGGGAAACTATTTGTCGGATCGAGTTGATTCTTTTTGCATTTGAAACTAGAAGGTTTGTTCTATAGGAAGCAATTTTTTCTTAGGTTGAACAATTGATTTGATGATACAGAAAATTTTAAACAAACTCATATCAATTTTTGAATCGATGTTTTCGTTACTGGGGAGCAACAGTCGAGCATTGTGTGATGAATTCTGAAATTTTTTTTCAAAATTAGGTATCATATGACGTAATGCACCCAAAATTAGGGGGGGGGGGGGGTTTAAGTCATCACTTCGCTGAATTCCGATCCGTTTGCAAAATACACACTACTAAAGTTTACGATTTTCATCCGGCTCACGTTTGTGTACTATTATTTTCCAAATTTCATTATGAAAAATTATAAGATAATTAAGAAAAAAAAATACGCACACATTTCTCGAAGTCTCCCCTCCAGCCTACGCTTCGATTCATCAGTTTCGACCAACGATTAATGCGCAAACCTCCTCTTGGAGGCGTCAGGTCTCACGATTGCGATTCCAAACTAATCCGAAACAATCATTAATTCTCTCTTTCGGGGAAATCTTTCGACAGGATTTGGAGGGTCGCGAATCGCCCTAAGTAGAGCCCATCATTATACCCAAGAAGGTAAGGTATCGTTCTAACTACCGTAATCTAGAGAATAATAAAGAAAGAGAGAAAGAGAGAGAGAGAACGAGTTCAGGAGGTTGGTAATTTGAAGAAATCAGGCTCACCATTTCTCGAAATTAAGACAAATGCGAAAGGGCTGTCCCCGCAGCTGTCGACCACGAAAATACCTCGAAGAAGAACTCCAGAATGGATTCCATTTCCGTTAAGCGTGCACACGTGACCCGAGGACTGAATAATTTATGTCCGATTTGGTCGATGCACTCGTTCGACCGAACGGAAAGACCGTCGAATTCGGCGCTGTTTGAACTTTACGAGGGAACACCGTGCTTCTATGGCTCTCAGATGCGTTTAGTATACCCATAGTCAGAGTCACATGCGAGGGGATTGCTCCTAACGAGTTATAGTTCTCGTTAAACTGCGATAAGGAGCCCTAATGTGCCTCGAGTTTTTGTCTTGGGGGACCTAAACAATTCGATATTTACGCTTAGAGGTAAAACACATAGTAACCTCCAGGTTATTTAAACCCTTATCATTAACTATTTATTATTGTTATTAATTATTGGACTGTGGATCTGTACGCAAAATCGGAATACTTTTCACACATTTGATACTTTTAATTTCATACATTTAATATGGATACATTTAAAATAATTCGTATATTTACAACTTTATATAATTTATCACGTTCGTATCATATTCGAGTACAATATACGTTCAACGCAAGTCTACTTAAAACTCATTTACGACATTTTTCAATTATGACTTCTTTTAATAATTTTAATTAATGAAAAATAATGTAAAAGTATCATGAAATCCTTTCCCGTTTTTTTCATTCTTTTCCGTTTGATCTGCTTCTTTTTAATTAATTTACGGTTACGCGAAATCCGCAGTGGTCCTAATGAATAATTTTGAGGTATAACGGTTGCAAAATTTGTTGGATTCATTGGGTTGAAAAATGTAGAAAATTTTCGGCGTTGATAAAATGAAGGTATGGAGATAAAAGGATTCAGATTCGCTGATGAAAATTTCATAATTGTGTTCCCGCTCGATTCGGAACGCAATCAATATATCGTATAATGAACAACGTCATTACCCCACCCATTTCCATTAAAAATTTTCCAGCCGGACAATAGGCGAGAGCGAGCAGGCTCCCGTGATAGTATTACCTCTGGAAAAATGTTAATAACTATAGAAGTGCGCCGGTGAACAATGTTGAAAGCCGGCCGGGCCTCCATTTAGACGCGTTGCGAACGGTTCGCGAGTTCATTCATCGATTAATGCGTTCCATAAAACAAACGGACGATCTGATAAAAATATTCGACAATGGAAAATACCATCCAAAACGCCTCGGGCGGCTATCATTGTTCGTTAATGAACAGAATAACTTGCGTTCAAGTCAATATCTAAAAAACAAAAACGTCGCAAACAATGCTGAGCATCAATTCCGGAGCATAAAATTGCATCAATGTTACTGCGAACGTTAAAAGCAGGAGTTCCACTCTATCAAATGAGCCTAATTTGAACGTCCTCCGATATTTCTTCACAAAGTTATGACAACTTGACCATCACCGATTCCCAGGAATCATCTACAGTAAAGTCTCGACCTAAGGCGAACGGAACTACACGATTTTAGTTCGCCTATCCCCTGCACTGGGGGGCACACCGGAAGCGTGGGGACTAGCGCGGTAGAAGGGGAAATTAGGGTGGGGGAACTCTACACGTGGCCCTACACGATCTATGTCACGGACCCGAGGATTCGGCTTTTAGATCAAGACTACGCAAATTCTGATCGTCGACAGAAGAATATCGATTCTAAGCAAACGGCACTTGCCATAAAAAAGAACTTATGGTTGAAAAAGCTAGAAGCTTTGCCCTTTAAAATGAGCCGAGCTAGACCCATCCTCCAATTTTCTTCCACGAAGCTACAAGAGGTTGAACGTCTCCCCGACCGTTCTTCGGCAAGAACGCATCGATTCGATGCAATTACGATCTCCGTGAGATCGACGACAAGGATCGACGACGTTCAAGAGGATCATGCTATCTACGAGACACCGGTCCCAAGTCGGAAAAGCCGTGAATCACGAAATCGTAGCCCGGAAACGTCGGAAGAAAGTCGCCGGAGCAATATCGAGTAGTCGATACCGAAAGAGACGGGGGAGATGGCGCGTCTAGATTTTGTCTTCGCTGTTAGATATATTGTAGGGGAGGGGGGTAGTGCGGGGCGGATACGAGAGTGGGAGAGTCTCCACTATGCCAGGGATGCGCGCAAGAGAGCCAAATTCCGGACCCTCGGATAGGTTAAGTAGAAATTTATGTCCGTCGCAAGACGAGAACCAAATAAATCGCCCATGTTTTAACGTTGCGACCGTAAATTACGAATTCATCGCGGATTCCGCAAAATTTGCCATGCGTTCACACCAGGGGAGAATTAACTGTACACCCCTGTGCCAGAATTCGTCGTCGCTGGCGCTTCAAAACTCGAGAACGGAGACAAGAACGTCCTCGCAGGGACCTGCGTTCGGAATGTTACCTAAGCTTTTTTCTAATTTTATACGTTCAATTAATCGTTCGATCAAAATTCTTATGATTGTTCAGGCGTTTTGCGATTGACGCGAAACAGTTTTAAAGGGAATTTTGCGTCGAGAGGAACGATCCGTTTAACGAAAACACGTGCTTAATTTCTTTTTTAGAATTTCCTGTATAGCAACTTTCGACGAAACAAAAATTCTTTACCGCAAATCGAACCTTCTAGATTGTAACAAAAAAGTAATCGGGTCGGTTCGAAAAGAAATTTCCAAGATAAAAATTTGCAAATACAACCTTCTACTTTACGAAGACGGAGGATAATTGAAAAATTCGAAAGCGTATATTTGATAAACAAATTCGAACCGAGCGAAGCGATGACATAAACTCGGTCTGAATTTCGAAATTGCCGGCATCGATCGGGTAATGCTGAATTTGGACAACCTAACCTTGGCGAAAATACGTGGTTTGGAGATAGCACGATTTTATTTAGAATTCTCGATACTAAAAAATTAATTTCTCGATGAAACAAAAATTGTTTACAACGAATCAAACCTTCCAAATTATGACAAAAAAAAAAAAAAAGTAATCAGGTCGATCCGAAAAGAAATTTCCAAGAAAAAAATTCGCAAACACAAGCTCCTACTTTACGAAGACACGAAGAATAATTGAAAAATTCCAAAGCCTGTATTTTATAAAGAAATTCGTACCGAGCAAAGTGATGACATAAACCCCGCTTAATTTCGCGGGAACTATGGTGTAGCATAGTTGATTCGGACCGGAATCGCTGTCACCGGCCGCAGAATTGGCGGATACGGTGTTCCCAGTCGAAAGAAAATTCCTGGACCGGGAGGACAGTGCGTGGGCGAGCTTTTCGAGGGTTGCGGGGGTGGCCGGGGGTCTCGGTGGTCGATACGGGAGCCCGTTAGGGTGTAACTGGTCTATTACCGGGTTTATTGAGATTGGGAATCAGCCGACGATTACACTGCCGGGGAAAATACACCGGCTATCGGCCGGCCTCGATTTCCATACGCGGAAAACAGCCGCGAAAGAGTCGTTATTACTCTGACACGACGGCAATGTGTACCCATTAGAGCAGCGGCGGCGGACGCGTTCACCTGGTCGTTAACGTAATAGCTAGCGCCGAATTTCCCCCCTCCCCTCACCCTCCCCTCACCCTCCCCTCCCATCACGTTTCTATGGCTAATGCCATGGCGTGTCTGACTGGCCGGGTCCGGCAGAAATACAGGTGCGAACTCCGAGATTACGGGTATCGATCATCGGCTCGCGCCCCTGGATCTCGTGATGGACGTCCTGCTACGACAGAGAGAACAAACAGCGAGAAAACGGAAAAAATAGTGTGATAGCTTTAGCTGTCTCGCCGTTCCGCACAGAGAAAGGATCTTTATCAATCGTGAAATACTGCCGCGGCCGGTGTCTTTCGACCGGTTTTACTGCTGCGAGCGGACGCTGCGCGGTTAAATTAGTTACCGAGTGTGTTTAATTGGTCGTTTCGCAGAAAATTACATCGAAATTCCACCGGCAGGAACAGGACACGCAGCGATGTTCAACGTCGATGCCGACGTTCGCGCGACTTTGTGAGAAACGGTTCGGGACGATCAATTCGTCGTTGTTCTAAGCCGGAACGCCTTTCTCTAGATTGCTGTTGCGTTATATCAATGCGTTCTTGGTGGGGTAATTGAGGTGGAGATTGAATCGAGGTGGGGGTTGAACTTCACCTCGGGAAACCAGAGATTTTTTACTTTTTCAAATGTAATACTGTAGATCTTGGCGCGACAATGCCGGAAATCCAAGTTGCGATCCTAGGAGATCACCAGTAGAGAACACTGAAGGTCCCACATATTTACACACGCATAACTTTCGAACTAGTGGTCTCCTAAGATTGAAATTTGGATTTTCGGCATTTTCTCGCCAAAATCTACAGGATCGCATTCGAAAAAGGTAAAAATCTCTGGTTTCCCGAGGTGAAGTTAAACCGAAATTGGAGATGTTGTCAGTTTCAGGGAAAAAATCGTAGGATGATCTAACTAGCCTCATTTTGAAGGGCAAGGTTTCTAGTTTCTGCAGCTACAAGCTTACCTTGACTATAGGTATTTGTTTAGAATAAAAATCTTTTTGTTAATGCCACGAATCTTGGAAAATGTCGTTGGAAAACACATCGGAGGCACATCTAAGCGTCACTGAAAAACAAGCAGGGATAGTAACACACTTCTCGTGAATTATAGATTCTGTCCTCTGAACGTTCGAGCTTAATCAACGATTTCTATGCAACGAGTGAACCGTTCGAACAAATCACTGACACCGTAATTGACTCGGAGAAGTCAGTTTGCTCCGTGGTGGACTGGAAAATTTACCGTCACCGTTGATCCTGCTGTTAGAACGACAACAAACCGGGTGCACGGTTGCATCCCGTGCAATTGCGCTTGCAATTAGAGACGCCACATTACACGGACGACCGCCATTGTTTCACGGTGTCATACGCGAAAGAACGTTCGCAGCGGGCAACAACGCGTTCGACGAGGGGCGTTTACGATTCTTTTTCGAAGTTAACGGGACTGAGAGAAATCGGAGTTTCCCACGTGTCGGTTTCGCGCGTTAAATGATATATGTTTCGATCAGATCGCGATACGGGGGTTTTTCGGATGAAATCCTGCGTCCAACTTTTCACCCCCGACTGTTCAAACGACTGACACGCGCCCGCCACGCTCTCTACGTGGAATACTTAATAAAACGCCTGTAGGGAGAGTTTTTCCGATGGATTATACGCCGTAAACCGAACAACATCCACAAACTCCCCGGATGGATATCACCGGACGAATATTAACACGAGCATGGTTGTTTCTTACAATTCCAATCCTCCGTTGTTTCTGCTAGATCGTGAATCATCGATCTTTCCCTAGTTCTTGTCGTTTGCTAGTTGAATTCTTCGAGAAAACGGATCGCAGACTTCGCATTCAGATGAGTTTGTTTGAAATTTTCAATCTCACACACCTGACTCTTCGATGAAACAAAAATTCTTTTCGATAGCCTGAACATCCTAGTTTGAAATAGAAAAAAGAATCATTACGATCCGACAAATAGTTTCCGAGATAAAAATTGATAAGTATAGTCATGATCGCAAGAGACGTTCGTAAGGAAATCTTATGAAAGGTTGCATAGTTCAAAGACTTGTATTTTATAAACAAATTCGAAACCGACAAAGTGATGACTTAAACCCCTACTAATTTTGCGTATATTAGACCATGTGATTATTTATTTTTTACAAAATGGCCGAGATCTACCTGGAAAAGTTTTAACTTGACGAGGATGACTTCTTAGGAGGACGAATAAACATTGGAAAGTTTGAAAGCCTGCAGTTTATAAATCAATCGGAAATGAACAAAACGATGACTTAAACCCCCCCTAATTTTGCGTACGTTAGACCATGTAATTATTTATTTTTTACAAAATTGCCGACATCGACCCGGGAAAGTCCTAACTTGACGAGGATCACTTCTTAGGAGGGCGAATAAACATTGGAAAGTTCGAAAGCTTGCAGCTTATAAATAAATTGGAAATGAACAAAACGATGACTTAAACTCCCCCTAGTTTTGCGTGCAACTCGCTGTACCGTGACCGATTCCCATGAAAATGGCCGACATCGGGCGCAAAACTCGCGAGTTCAGTCCACGATCGGTCCAACATGAAATTGTCTTATTTTCTCGTTTCCCTGTACAAGTAAAATTTTAAACAAACACGTCTGCTTGGATTCCGATTCGCGGGGCTCAGAGCTCGAGCTGAGCTCAACGAGATTCCTCGATCCTGTAGGACAGTAATCGCATTATTCAGATTATAAAATTTTCCGCGCCCGACGCGCTCGATTATAAAAGATACACACACGGTTCGATCAGCCGGAAAAAAGAGGAGGATACTGCGCAGGTGAGGAATTCCTTTCTTCGTTGGACAATGGGGGACACAGTTTTAAAATTCACCGCGGCTACAATAGAATTCATCCCCGGTTGCGCTCATTCAAATCAAGGAAAATCACGCGATCCATCGTGTTGCCTCGAATTCCCCAAGTAATCTCAGTAGGGCGACGCAATGGAGGGACAGAGAGCGAGAGAGAGAGAGAGAGAGAGAGAGAGAGAGAAAAAAAAAGAGAGAGCTGGTCTGGGCCATCGTTGGACCATCGCCGAGCAGAAATTCACGTTTCATCGGGCCGAATCTGCGGAGACAAAACCACTCACGTCCACCGAGCGACGTCAAAACGAGAAAGACCGATAATTCCCGAATAAAAAGGTAACGTGGCTGCGCGGTGCAGCCCCCATATCTCTCCACCGTCTCCAGGGGGAGGCTATTTTACAAATTCACGACGCGACATCCCGTTTTCCGACGGAACTTCCGCCCTCGAACATTTGAATTTCTGAAAATTTCAAGAAAACCGACCTTCGAAGGGATCCTCGCCTTCTCGCCTTTGCCCCAGGACGAAAACATCCACCGAAGAAGGGACTAAGGAGGATTGAAATGAACCTGCCTGGATTGTGGCCCCGAGTCTTTCTCGCGAAATTGCTGCAGGGTTAACTTTATCAACCTTGTATGATTCCGTGACATTTTCCAGAGAAGCAATATTTGCTTTCTGGATTGATTCATCGCGTAAAAGTTGTTGCAGGAAGAGTCGCTCAAGGAAGGTGAGAGTAGAGGCTGCAGCCTTGAAAATGAGCCTAGATAGATTAGTCTACGATTTTTTTTGACGAAGTTACAATGAGATGAAGTTTCAACCCCCTGGAGATGTCCAAATCTGAAATTTTCCACTTTTCTGCTTTACCTCCCGTTTTCTATTGGGAACATATTTATGAAGATATTTGCATTTAGCAACATTAAAAGTAGAGATTTGACACTTTAAAATGCGCCTAATTAGATGGTCCTAAGATTTTTAATAACAAAGTTACAATAGATTGTATAACCACAATTTTTAATCCTAGATTCAGTAATATCTTAATTTGTGGAGTTAATGTACGATACATTAACCTGGAGTTTCTCCTGCAATACTTATAAAATAAAACAATTTAGCAGAGCTAAAAGTAGAAGATCTAACCTTTAAAATGAGGATGGGTAGATTATTCTACGAATTTTTTTGGCGAAGTTACAATAAGATAAAGTTTCAACCCCCTAGAGACGTGTTCAAATCTAAAATTTTCGAACTTTCTGCTTCACCTCCTGTTTTCTAT
Source organism: Halictus rubicundus (assembly GCF_050948215.1). Taxonomy (NCBI): domain Eukaryota; kingdom Metazoa; phylum Arthropoda; class Insecta; order Hymenoptera; family Halictidae; genus Halictus; species Halictus rubicundus. The sequence continues at coordinate 9,455,216 of NC_135159.1, read as the reverse complement.
TGGAAACATACTTATGAAAATATTTCGATTTAGCAATATTAAAACTAGAGATTTAGCTCTTTGAAATGAGCCTAACTAGATGGTGCTACGATTTTTAACAACGAAGTTACGACTGATTGAATAATCACAATTTTCAACCCTAGTAATCTCTCAATTTGAATAGTTAGTACATGATACATTAAGCTAGAGTTTCTCCTGCAAAGGTAACAAAGTAAAACAATTTAGCAGAGCTAAAAGTAGAAGATTTAACCTTTGAAATGAGCTTGGGTAGATCATTCCACGATTTTTTTTTACAAAGTTACAACGATCCAAAGATTTCAACCCCCTAGAGACGTTTAAATTCGAACATTCGACATTTCGATCAGCCGTCCCCGAAGATTCGTTAATCCAATTTTTCTCTATCCTTGCTGCATTTATCTGGCATCTAACCGGACCATTTTTAATCATCGTGTCGACAACAGGAAACCATGTTCCACCTTGGCGCACGCAAAAATCGCGTTCCCCGGACGATAACAATCCGTTATCTCGACTCGAGGAGAAATATGTTTCACAGTGGCGAGCACAAGATGTATAATAATCCGAGAACTTATGCTCGGAATATTTCTCCTTGAATTGCTGCGTAGATAGGTCGCGCCGGGAATCATCAACGAAGTCAAGATCGTCTGCGAACAGGGCGTTTCATGTTGCCCGTTGTGTCGTGCGGTTGGCGTTTAATTCAAAATCTTGTGTGTCTTCTGTCTCTGGCCGCGACTTAAGCTCGCTCTCGGCTCCCATAAATCTCAGAAAACTTGGGGGTGGCAAAATAGGGTTCAACGGCAGCCAACCACTTCCAATTAGCATCCTCGACAACTTTCAACATCCCCCTCCACGCCCCCATGGATCCATGGAAACAGTCGAAACAAACGCGGAAACTTCGCGATCGCGAACAAACACGCTCGACTCTACCGTTACGAAATTGAATTTCGCAAAAACCGCGCTGTTACAGCCAACCGCGGCTCTCAGATTCGTGTTCAGCACACCGAAATCCATGGGAAAACAATTTTTGTCTATACTGCACAATTATTGAACATACGGTGTGCAGGAACATACAAGAACATTGTCACACTTTGGTGCAATTTAACACAAGTAAATCAAAATTAATTAATCCAGCATTAGGTTTAGGGAGCACTAAAACTGACTATTTCGCATTACTTTAGAAAAATAACGGGAACGTGCTGCCCAAATTTTTAGCCATTTTTTTTTTTTGATAACATATACCCAGAGAAATAAATTGAATAATTGTAAATTAAAAATATTAGAACCCGTCATTTTGACACTGGTCCCTTGAGCCTAGTGTTAATACCATTTTTTATTTATTTTTTCACTGATAAAAATTGTTATCACCGAGGTTAGGCGTCTATATGATTTCGCAGGTTTGGAGTGTACCGACAGAAGTGAAAAATTGCGTAGGTATGCGTGAGGATAATTACCAGAGTCAACGTTGAAAGGAGATTATCGGTTTCCTGGTGTTTTTCGAGGTTTATTGACCCATCTATTTTTTCCAGGTCATTTCCGATGGTTCTATTATCCGAGGACAAGGAGTCTCGAGCCTCGGGGTGTTGTTTCCAATCAAGGAATACAGCTAATAAAGGAGAGCCGATGATTTAGGGGCGAAATAATAAGAATTTTCTTTAGGGCGCCGATGGAATTAAGCCTCGGGACCGTCGATTCGCTCGCGGGGCTGCGAAATCTCGAAGGGACGCCCTTTTTTATTGCGCCTTCGACCCACTGGTTCCAGACAGCATGAAAAACGGTTTCTTATCGTTCGTGGGACATTGCACTTCTCCTTCGAGTGGTTAGATAAATTACGAACAGCCGATAGAAACTGGAAAACTTGGACCGAACGGCGAAGGGTCGGACAGCTTCGAACTGGAAAAGAAAAAATCGCTGAAGGACCGACCGAAATCGACAATCCCAAGCACCGTCGTGTTCATCAGATTTTCCCCCTAGCTCGGTCTCAACTTTCTAGCATTTTCGGTCCAGCACTTCATTTTTCCCCGAGAAATTCGAACTGCGTGGAAGTTCTTCCAAAAATCGAAATTTTTCAACCCGGTCAACGTGTTAAAGCGAAATACAGCGAACTCTCGATATATATCAACAACAATGTATCGACGCGGACGGCCATCATTTCGAACATTTATAAAATACAGGTATTCTGCTTCCATATTTTAGTTTTATACGTTTTTTTCTGTCCTTGACCTTGAATGACCTTGGACTAATTGTAGTCACTGAATTCCTAATGAAAGGGACTATCATTGTAGGTGTTTAAAAAAGGGTGGTTCCATTTAAAAAAGTCAAGGTGACCTTGATATCTCCAGAAAAATGACATAAAAACAAAATTTTTTTTTTGCATCGTGCCAGCCCCATTGTACCATTCAACTTTGTCCTTACCATATTTTACGTATCTTTAGAAACAACAAAGATATTTGAGGTGCTAACGTTTGGTGACTCACCCTGTATGTCAACAACACGGGTCTTGTGAGCGTCATGTATCGTCCAGGAGACGTGCCCGAGCCGTGCTATGTTTACACTCCTCGGCGTCGCGGTAGTGGGGATAATTTAGGCCGTTTATCATCCAGGCCTTGGCGACATATATAGAGAAATCACTGTAAGTAAAATAATATTTCTGAATTTATTTCCACTGCCCCAATACAGTGGTTATTCTATATATGTCCGAAATGCCTAGCCGATAAAAGTCTCAGAATTATCCCCACTTTCGCGGAGTATACCTCGTGAGGGGTCATGAACCGAAGCCTGTAGAGCTTCGCTGTCCTTTTTGGATCAAAGTATCTCCTGGACGATACATGTCCCTGGCTAGAACCGTGTTTTGGACATGTATCGAGTAAACACTGTAGTTCGCTGAGTTTCTATTGATGTGAAACGGTTATGGTGGTGCATAGTGAGTGTTCGATGGGTAAAGTACGGTGTTTCGCTTGAATGTTAGCTTGAAAACAGTGAACGAGAATTGTACGAATTGCAGTCAACTGGTGCTTCTATATCGGTTTTTATTAATGTAGTGAGCAATTTCATGGGATTATGGTGCAGAAACATGGCCAGCCTGCAGATTACAACGGATTACACCGTACAGTTCACTTTCAGCAACCGGGAATCAAGGCTCGGAGGAAAAACGTCGCAGGAAATCTATTATTCGCCAGTTCGATTTCGAGAGGGACGCTGAGAAATCAGATTACACGAATTTATGGGGTTCTAACCCTCCCATCTGCAGAAAACACACGCACAGCCACACCGCCCGTAAAGCCTCCACTAACATCTGCAACCTTGTTACTATCATTCCCGATCATTACAACAAGGTTGTTCTCAGATTCGAAGGTAGAGCTGACAAATCCATAGCAAACTATACTGAAGCATAGAAATTCATAATGTGTTCTTTACGGGGGTAGAGGAGCGGTGCAAAATTCAGCAAAACTCAATCGTTTCCAATAATCATTAAAACAAAATTAGTTTCAAATTTGCAAACGAAATGCTGACGAATTCTTGCAAAAATGGTACTAAAGCACAGGAGTTCAAAGTTCATCGATTATGGGGGTAGAAAAGCAACGGTAAATTCCGCACCAAAGGGCTGAGAAGTCTCTCCACAAACACCTTCATACTTGATACAATTATCTCAGATTATTATTGCAAAATTATCTTCAAATTTGAGACCAAAAAGCTGACAAATTCCTGCAAAAATGGTACTAAATCGCAGGAACCTACAAACACCTTCATACTTGTTACAACTATTTCAGATCGTTACTGCAAAATTATCATCAAATTTGAAACCGAAAAGCTGACAAATTCCTGCAAAAATGGTACTAAATCGCAGGAACCTACAAACACCATCATACTTGTCACAACTATTTCAGATCGTTACTGCAAAATTATCATCAAATTTGAAACCGAAAAGCTGACAAATTCCTGCAAAAATGGTACTAAATCACAGGAACCTACAAACACCTTCATACTTGTTACAACTATTTCAGATCGTTACTGCAAAATTATCATCAAATTTGAAACCAAAAAGCTGACAAATTCTTGCAAAAAAATGGTACTAAAGCACAGTAGTTCAAAGTTCATCGATTACGGGGGTAGAAAAGCGACGAAAAATTCAACTCTGTCAGTCACAAAGCTTTCGCTAACACTTTCAATTTTATTGCCATCATCTCGAAATGAAAAAAAAAACAGAACAAAAGAATTACCTTGAAATTTGAAGCTGGGGCCGACAGATTCCGTAGAAAAACGACGCCAGAGCACGGGAATTCAAAGTTTATCGTTCGGGGGAGGGGGTCGAAAAGCGAGGAAAAATTCGGCAATATGGCTCCGTGGACAGCGTAGGGTGGGAGTCGTCCGTCAGAGTCGATTGATAGACTCGACAAGCATGAAATATTTAAACCGCTTAGCGGAGGCCGTTTTTCGAGCGGCTTAAAACATGGCGGCCGCGGAGAAATAATTACCAAGTTGCCAGAAAGTTTTCCCGATAGGCCCGGTAGTATCGTTCCCATCAGACGGATTGCTATAGCTGGTGTCGGGAGGGTCTTTCGAGAAGTAAAGCGGGTCCAAGTGCTCTTTACACGCATATTGCCCTTCCTCGAGCAGGCGGACGGCCGTTTGTTTGAGCCGCGTCGAGGATTTCGATCGTGGAAACGAGAACTCTTCGCATTTCATGGCGCATTTAACTCCCGGGATCGATCGACCGGCCTCCTGGATCCCGGGGAGGGGGAAATGTTCGGCGAGAAAGGCGCGAAGGAACTCCTCCCCGGGATAAATATTTTCTGACGAGTTTTCGTCGACGGATTTGTCAGTGACGGTTCTGTCATTTCAGACGCACGGACCACCGAAGTATCCAATGTCGGCCATTTTATTGGAAAATCAGTTACCGTATAATTCGAGTGCACGCGAAATTAGGGGCAGTTTAAGTCACCACTTTGTTAGCTTCGCATTTGTTTATAAGACACGAATTCTTTTTATCAACTTTTTCTCTCTCGAACATGACTGTACTTATAAATTTTTACCTGGGGAACCGTTCGTCGGATCGAGTTGATTCTTGTTTCGTTTGAAACTAGAAGGTTTGTTCTTGCTGTAAACAATTTTTTTATTGACAAAATTAATTTGGTAACAAGGAAGAACTGCAAACAAACTCGTACGAATTCGTAAACGAATATTTTCTCTGACAGGCAGCGAGATCTGCAAAATCTTGAGCCATTAGACCATATTTTCGGACACAGTTTGGAAAACACAGGACCGTGTCGATACTCGGCAAGATAAACGAAAAGAACGTCCAGGGACAGTTTCTCGTTCGATAATTAATAATGAACGACAAGCGCAGGCCGTAGACCAGATCAGAAACTATTAGCCGCCCCAAAAACGGGACGACCCTCTGGCTACGAAAGAAATTGGCATTGTACGGTGCCTCGAATAGGCGTATTCCGCTCTAAATTGGATCGTTCTCCGTCTTGTCCTCCGCTTTTATTTCCCGGCATTGTTCTTTCCTCCAATCTTCCCGGGACCGTTTCAAGAAACCGAGCAGCGGCAGGCTCGCTGAACAGATAACGATTCGGGAGCTTAATTCGATTACTTTTCAATCCGTTTTACTTGCAGCCACTTGCTACCTACGAAACACGTCCATTTTCTATCGGTTATTTTAATCGGTTTTCTGCTTTTCGATCTGCTGCAGTTGTTTCGAGAAAAACGGTGCAATAATACGGGCTCCATATAATAATATACCTTTCTGAACAAGAACATGGGTTTTCTGATTTATAATTTACAATAATCCTCCGACCAGAAATATTCAGTGAATTTTTGATTAAACAGAATTTCACAACGGAGAAGAAGCCAGAAAATATTGAAAAATAATTTATTGCAAGCTCTGTGAGTTCTACAGATTTTATATTATTTTGTTTTAAATATTCGAGTATCAACAGTAGATTAATTAGACGTACATTGTTAAAAATCAAATTTTCTTGCAGCGAATTGATAAAAATTGAATTATTCTTATTATGAAAAATGGAATTGTATGGTGTATGTCTGTGTCGAAAGTTAGTACTGAAAAATTGTTTTTTTTTTTTGTTATGAGAGTGAGGAAGGGTCTGAAAGATTCCAATTTCAATAAATTATGGTTTCAGTTATTTCTTTTAGGCCATTCGCAAGAAATGTTCCAAGCTTAGAGTGAACAGATCGGAATTGATGGGTTGTAATGTGTCTTACGGGGATTTTCCTGCGATTGATATCACGCGAAACGTGTTATACGATTTCCTGAACCCCTATAATGTTACCAATTCGAATTAATTTATTCATAAACTGACTAACACTGATAAATACAATTTCTAAAGTAATAAACAATTTCATTTCGTATGTATTCTCATAATTTTTTTAATATGAATTACTTTGGAATACCTGACAAAACCTTTCTGAATTTAATATTTTTCTTTTTGTAGATTATAATAAAACATGATATTGAATACTTTTTTAAAATTTTTCTTAATGCTTGATATAGCACAAATTCGAACAAATTTATTAATAAAATGATGAGAATTATTAAATTTTATACTTCAAGTAATTAACACTTTTTTATTTCGAATTCGTTATTATTTTTTATCAATATTAAAAGCGTAGGTGTTGGATCTGTGAATGCGTGATATTAGTTACAATTTTCGACACTAGATGGCTAATTAAGTTGCGACTTTCTCGCAAGTGTTAGCTACTCGTGTACTCTGATATATAAGCCAGTTTTTAGAGCATCGATGCAGTAGGAAGTGAAGAAAAATACTACAAGATTAACAATGATTGATATTATTTATAATTAAGGACGTAATTCTGATCCTATTTTTTATTCGATGCATTATAGATGTAATTTATACCGTACAATTTCTTATAAAATGAATAATACAACTTATTCTTGCTGTACCATATGTTTGTTACATTATCGACTGCTAATATAGTTTATCAATTTCTTCATTATCAACACTTATTCCATTCCTACATTATCAACAATTGTTAAATTTCTTCGCTCGAATTATTAATTAATTCATAAATGTAATATTATTTTAAAGTATCGTTCTTTATAGTGCATGTAAGTATTAAAAACTCAATGAAATAAATTGAGTAAGCGTTACTCACCTACTGCATCATCCAATCAATATATTAATGTATAAATGATTAATATAATAAAAATAGCTCAGACGTAAATGTTTCTCTAATTCTTAATTAATTGATTTATTGACGTAATATCGTCTTGGCAAATATTAATAGTTGTATATCAACTTGACTTCAAATAATATAGATTGACCTCTACAGTTATTATTAAAAAAACCAAACGAATTAAATTGAAGAAACATGAATATAAACAAAGACCTACTTTTTCGCTCCAATTTTTATTTACGCAAGCCTAGCGGACATTGAGACTGGTCGCTAGCAATTCTTATCAGCATGGTATCGAATTCATGCAAGAATATGCAGCACATTGAGATTCTACTTGTGACCTGAACAGGGACTGAAGGGCGCCAGGTGCGAAAGAGACAACAAAACAGGAAAACAAAGAACAAAAAACTTAGAATCACTTCGCTCGAAAAGATCCAGATAGTCTCAGAAATCGATGCGTCGCGGATGCTTTGTCTATAGATCGTTCTCGGAATTTTTTCCCTCGAACTCCATCGATTTCTAACATTTGCAATATTGTAAATAATTTTGTAAGTGCAATGTATGCACGGATTAAAACATGTAGTGCGCTCAAGTGTAAGAAAATTGTGTACCGGCGATTTTATTGTGGTAGTCTTGTAGAAGGCAGGGCTGTACCAAGCGGGGGCCCTCCGAGGCCCTTCAGGGACGTCCCTGGGCCAAAATCTTTTCCTGTTATCGGGACATTGTACAAATATTTGCCGGTCATCGGTAGGTCTAATTTAATAGCACTAAATATTATATTACTAAACAAGATTAATACTTTTTTAAATTTCTGGTTTTAAGATTTATTTTTATTATTGTTCATATTTTCACATTATTGTTATGTTAATTGAAAATTCAGGTGAATATAGTTTTGCCAGGCTGTATGATAGTGGACTGAGAAAATTGAAACGGTTTGGACCGCTGGTTCGAGAAGAAATTGTACCGAATGTGAATCTTGTATGGGTTTATAAACCAGAAGACATTGCCGAAATTTTTAAAGCTGAATCTGGTTTGCATCCAGAAAGAAGAAGTCATTTGGCTCTTTCGAAATACAGGAAGGATAGACCTGATTTGTACAGCACTGGGGGCCTCTTACCTACGTAATATTACTTCGTACCATTTTTTATTTTTAAACGTTACAATTTTTATTGGAAATGTTGAATTTTTAATAGAATTTTGATACAAATACTTTCCTGGAGTTTTAATATAATTTTAATAGAAATGTTCTTTTGAATTTTTGTCCGGTTTCTTATATATTTTTAACAAACATATTTTCTGTCATTTTTTAATGAAATGCGCGAACATTTTTAATTATAGGAATGGACCAGAATGGTGGAGACTCCGAAAAGAATTCCAAAAAGTCTCTAGCAAACCCCAAAATATAATAAATTACATAGAAGAAACAGACATTGTTGTAAAAGAATTTGTTGAACTGTGCACAAACGAAAAATTTGAAGATCTTTTACCAATTTTATCGCGTTTATATCTCGAATGTAATTGTCTACTACCATCGTCGAATCAAATCAAAAACTAATTATAAATTTCTTTTTTTTTTAGTAACATGTTTAGTTGTATTTGATGTAAGACTAAACAGTTTCTCAAAAGAAGAAAGACACGAAGAGTCGAGAAGCTCAAAGTTAATAGCTGCTGCTATTGCAACTAACAATGCAATTTTAAAATTGGACAATAGTCTCCAATTATGGAAATTTTTTGAAACTCCTCTATATCGAAAATTGCGCAAAGCACAAGCATATATGGAATCGTAAGAACAACTTGTTTGTTAGATAATGCTACTATTAAAAACAGAAAAAAAAAACGAAACTACATCGCTCAATTTTGCAAATTTAAGTTTTGCTTATATTAAATATTTAGTTATTAAATTAAACGTACAAATTATATTTTTAAATTGTATTTGTTCATTAGAGTTGCATTAGAGCTAATATCCCAAAGAAAGGACAATCAATCTCATAAAAACAAATCATTCCTAAACGCCTATTTCGAAAACTCTGCTTTGGATATCAAGGACATTGTAGGGATGTCTTGCGACATGCTACTAGCTGGTATAGACACTGTAAATATTTCTATTAATCAATATATAGGTAAAAATAATTAATTAAGTACTAAAAATCAGCTGTAACACATTTAAAAATACTTTCAGACCACCTATAGTACAGCTTTCACTCTCTACCATCTAGCAAAAAATCAAAATGCCCAAGAAAAACTGAGAGCAGAAGCTGTACAATTATTGTCTGACCCTAATCAACCAATTACAGCAGACGTTTTGCGAAATGCTTCTTTTGTAAAGGCTGTAGTAAAAGAAAGTTTGAGATTGAACCCTATTTCTGTTGGAATTGGTCGCATTTTGCAGACTGATGTTGTCCTTAGTGGCTATGAAGTACCTAAAGGAGTGAGTTTTCAACAATATATCTATACAGGGTGTCCAAAATTGCTTGCTTATTATTTTTTTTTTAAATTTCGTAATTATATAAAATACAAGATATATATATATATATATATATAAATATTGTGGCATACAAGAAATTTAAGGTACGACACCCTGTATAATAAATATAATAGAAATATAGCAAATTCTCCCACTCACATTTTGCAGACAGTGGTAGTGACGCAGAACCAGATAATCTGCAGGCTCCCAGAGTACTTTGACAGACCAGACTCGTTTGTCCCGGAAAGATGGCTTCGCGAAAGCAAAATTGGTCGTGGGAAGTCTGTACACCCATACGTGGTGCTGCCATTTGGCCATGGACCTCGTTCTTGTATTGCCAGACGGTTCGCTGAGCAGAATATGCAAGTATTACTGTTACGAGTAAGTTATATCTCCTCAATAGAAATAATGGAAGTACAAAGCAATTTAAATCCTCTTTATTCATATAAATGCAACGAAAATCAGTATAAAAACATCCTACTTTAGATGTGCAGACAGCTCAAGTTCACCTGGCAAGGTGGCCAGCTCGGTGTATTGTCTCTACTAATTAACAAACCCAATGCACCAATCAAACTGAACTTTAATACCACTTAAAACGCTACAAAGAATAAAATACTGAGAAAAGAACACATTCCACTTTATTGCGTAGCTATAATTAACAGTTAAATTAAATCGGTAATACAATATTCTGGTTGGGTAGAATATTTAGTTGTAAGTCATGTATTTGGGAGTGGCCGAGAACTTGGCGTAGGACTTAATGACTTTGTTCACTGCCTCGAGGAAGTCTTTCTCCGTGGCCACTTTGCGACGGGCTCGAATAGCGAACATGCCGGCCTCTGTGCACACAGAGCGAATCTCGGCACCTGTGCTATTCGGACAAAGACGAGCTAACAGCTCGAATCTGATGTCCCTTTCAACGCTCATGGAACGCGCATGGATCTTGAAAATGTGAGTTCGGCCCTCCAGGTCGGGCAGACCGAATTCCACTTTCCTGTCCAGACGACCTGGTCGCATCAGCGCAGGGTCTAACGTGTCTGGTCTGTTCGTTGCCATTAGCACTTTGATATTTCCCCTTGGATCGAATCTATAAAGTATTACAACCAATGATTACGTATCCAGCGAGATTAACGACATTCCAACGTACCCATCGAGTTGGTTGATCAACTCCAACATTGTACGTTGCACTTCGTTGTCCCCTCCAGCGCCATCGTCGAACCGAGCTCCTCCAATGGCGTCTATCTCATCAAAGAATATCAAACATGCTTTCTTGCTACGGGCCATTTCAAACAGCTCTCTCACCATACGAGCTCCCTGTTATTATTAAAAACATTATGATAATATATATTATTCTTGATCGAATTACAGATTGTTTTACATACTTCTCCAACGTATTTCTGAACTAATTCTGAGCCAATCACACGAATGAAACAGGCATCTGTTCTGTTGGCTACAGCCCTGGCGCACAGAGTTTTTCCTGTACCTGGAGGGCCGAACAATAGAACACCCTTTGGTGGTTCGATTCCTAAATTAACAAACTTCTCTGGCTACAACAGAAATCTATATTTAGAAAAAAAGTCTGGTAATTATTGTAAAAGTTTAATTGTGTAAGATACTGACGTGGAGAAGAGGAGTTTCTACGACTTCTCTCAGCTTCTCGATCTGCTCCTTACACCCACCAACATCACTATATGTAACATCAGGTTTCTCTTCGACTTGCATCATTGTTACACTCGGATCAATTTTAGGGGGCAATGGAATGTGAATTTGGTACTTGTTGCGATCAACACCGACTCTCATGCCCTCCTCAATGTCAGTAGGAGCAACAGATTCGGCTAGATCGACCACAAATTTTGCAAACTGTTTCACATTTATAATGTATTTGGGGTCAATAGAGTCTGCATTGATTATTTTAGTGCAGCGAGCAACTTGTAACGGCTGCTCATTCTGCAATGTCTGCTTATCCGCTGCAAGGTCCCATAGTGCTGGTGGTGCTAAACCAGTATCAGACTCTTTAATCCCTGTTAATTCGTTAACACGTTTAATTATTGTCTGGATGTCTTCTTCGACTACTTTGATGCTTTTTGTGTACTGTCCTTGGCCCTGTATAAAAATTAATAGAGGTAATTCACATTTTTGACGGTGATAATTGTTAATAAAATAAATTAATAATCGCTAACAAAATAAATCGGGGATTGTTGTTTTATGTTTTATTAGATTAACAAATTCTTTTACTTACGTAGATTTTTAATAGAGCAATATCGCCTTCGTCCAAAGCTAAAATAACGAAAAGTATTAAATAAATTGTGCACATGACTTTGACATAACATGGTGTTTATAGACAGTGTAATTTACATTTTATTTCCTTTTCTTCTTTCTCGTCTTCACTTTTTACTTTCCTCATGTCTTCTCCTAAATGGTCCGGCATTTTTCTAGTTGAATAATTTACCTAAACACTCGAGGAAACAATTTAATTCACTTCGTGAACAGAGTACGCCGCGAATTGATTTTGTGGTTAGGTTCTCGTTACATTACCTGCAAAATCACATCCTTTGTTAGCGACATCTGCATGTACATAGTAAACTAATGCTTTTTTTATCCCAAGGTTGTGTGAATAAGATAGGATACTGTTTCATCGACCTTGTCGAATTAGTCATTTTTTAAAATATTTAAATTGAAAATTTTTAATTTTTAATTTTGAAGGATCCAATAATGCCTCTTTCAAAAAATAATTGCTTTGTAAATATAAATGGGAACATTAGAATACATAGATTTGCTTATATTCGTAATATAGATCAAAATATTGTTTCAATGTTAATAAAATTGCTTAAATTTCAATAAAATCCAATGTCTAAATATTGCACTTATTAAAAGAATAATGAAATATCAAAAATAAATTGCAGGTTGAAAGGGACACAAATTTTATTTTTTTGCAAACTGGAGAATTTTTTTCACTAAAAAAAAAAATTGTAATAAATTAAGTAAAATTATAGTTTGACAAATCTCAAGTCTGTGATTATCAAAGTTAGTTGTAGGTGTAGCTATGGTGTTAGGAAAAATGTAAATCAATTGTGACGGGAATAAGTATGGTGTAAGGCGTATGGAATGACAAAATTACAAACTAATGTGCACAAATGAATGACCATTAAGCCTAACTACGCAGATTACTATCTGTTCGCCACACCCCTTGCCATTTCACTCCAACGTGCATCTTCCCTTCGGTATTACTGGGTCAATCACTATAATTTGCCTTTGAACGTTTCCTTCTAAGTGGTCTAGTACTATTTTAATACAAAGTAGGAGAAACAGGTGATTTAATCGTAGCCTACTCAATAATTCATACGGTGGTATAGTATTTTTCCACTCTTCTTGAATACTTTTAATAAAAATTGTTCCTTCAGAATTTTCACGCCATCCAGAGCTTCTTTTAAGAATTTTTGACAACTAAACGGCTAAAAATAAATTCATAGAACTCTTTGCTATAATTAGAGAATACCTTGAATAGTATGTGGACAAAGATTCATCTAAAAAGATTTATTTTTTCTCAAGTTATAAGTATAGGAAAACTGAATATGACTATGTTTAACTATTCCTTGTAACATTCTCTTTGATTTCAGCTAATTTTTTTATTGGTTAATTTATATTTTTGTTTTCATAGTTTTGGTTGCATCAGAAGGATACTTATCGGAGCTTCCTTTAGGAATTTGCAACAATAAAATGGCTAAAGATGAAGCAACGAAACTTTTTGTCATAGTTTGAGGATACTTTGCAGAACACGTGCAAACATTTTTAGCTCAGCAGGATCCTTTTTTACGAAGATGTAACAATTTGATCAGAAATCCCCTCGGCTATAAAAATTGCGGCGTCATGCTTCCACGCCACGGTTAGGCACCTTTCAAAGGAAATGTACGGACCGCCTAAATTGTACTTCCCATGTCAGTCGGTCCTTGACCGAGATGATCCTTGGAAAAATGCGAGATAATGAAAGATCCAATAGAACAGAACACTTTCACTCGTGTTCATCCCGACCCGCCGATCCTCCTGCAATCGGAGGCGTGGTGCAACCTGAAGATCAACATATTTCCACGTGATATTGAGCTATACTATATTAGTCAGCATCACTATTACCCTTGCCCTGGCAGTTCGCACACGTGGGAATATTCTACACGTGTTTCTACACCTTGAATGCCACAAAAACGTGACTTGCAAACATTTCGATAGAATTACCGCGTGAACACGACTTTTCGACGGTTTGACATTTTTTTAAATTTTCAAAAATGCTTTGGAGAGTAAATAACTATAGTTACGTAACTTTTTCTTACGTTTATCTAGATACAATTTGCGACTGGAGCCAAGGTGTCACAAAAATTTGATAGAACTGCATTGATACGACTGATACGATGGTGTAACATTTTTTACAAAATTTTCAAAAATTGGATAACAATAAATTATAGTTAAATTATTACGTTTTTTTAAACGCAATTGTCAATTCGAGCCAATATTTGTGCATTTGAAGAGGACTTTTGATAAAATTTTAAAAATCTAAAAATTCTTGAACGTCACTTTGCTTGTCGACTTTTCTAAATAAATCACTCAAAGAATTAACAAATCAAAAGTCAAATTAAGTAGCCAAACAAATTAGCGGGGATCAAGCAGGACATCTGGGCAAAATTTTAAACACATCGGTTGCATAATCAAATATATTGAAACTCATGCTTCCAACGAAAACATAAAAGTAACGCTATTTACATATTGATTGCAATTTAATTACTGTTTGCAATATATTTATTCACTATTTAGCATACTGTTTAAATATAAGGGATCACGTTAACCAAGCTCATATTGTCAATACATAAACAACAACTCTAGAATAATTGATTCGTGACGTAAAATCAATCTTAAACAAGAAATAATCTCAAGAGAAAATACAAAATAATTACTACGGGTAGTGGATGATGAATAATTGATAAATGATTGATCACAGGGTGAAAGTTGACAATTCTTTTTATTTCCTGGTATACATATGTACAAACATCGCGTCCAGTTACAAGATAATAACGATTTAATTCAAGCCTCGTTCAAAAGTTATTCGATCATCGAACTTTGATTAATATCTTCGGAAAGGATTCGAGTTGTAGGGTTGTCTGTAATCGGAATCATCGGGTCCTGGTGGATTGGCAGCCAAAGCTCGTCTAATTGCTTCCGGAATTGGGGGCGGAGTTGGTAAATGCGCGCCTTGGGGGTGGAAGCCATTTTCGTCAGCAGTATACTCGACTGTGATTGGTGTACCGTCTGGCGCGGAATATGAAAACCGTCCTTGAACCACCTGCGAACAGATATTCGAATGTTTAAACATTTTTTAAAATTATTTTCTTATTTTACGATTACATCATTCCTTCTCATACGATCAATTATATTTGGTCTCGATTTTTTAAAATTATTTTCTTATTTTACGATTATACCTTTCGTTTTCATATAATTATATTTGGTCTTTTAGATCTAAATAGTTTTTCTCGTAGAAAGAAATTTGATTGGCTGATTTTGTTGATAAAAAGTGTCCTAATTGAAGGTACACCAAAAATGAATAGTTTCACTTAATTAAAAAATTTAATAGTTAGTATACTTTATAAGTAAAAAAATTAATTTTTGAAAGAGATATCTTTTTCCGATCTTTTTCGTCAGTTCCACATTTAAAGGAACAGCTTGCGAAATTTTGTGATGTGTTCTTATAATATATGGAAATGTGAGACAGCATTTGTGAAAGTGGTATGCGAAATGGAGAAACGTACGCGCGAAATTAATATCGTTAAATTAATTTAGTACCTCGCTTTGGCCTTGAGGGGTACCCTGAGGACGACCGCTTTCGGATACTGAAATTCCGTTGTCGGTATCGTAGCTAAAAGTGTAAGATCCATCCGGATAAGAGTCTTTCTGCTGGCTGCGAATTGCTATAAACCTTCCAGGTGAGCTGCAATTAAATTGTACGTTCTCGTTTTACCTCGAAAATCGTCTCTTAAATCTCTCTGCATCGTTAAAAAATGAATGGAACAACTCGCATCAAGGTTATTCAATTTTCATTAACAAATATATATGTTTCAAACTTTTTGTATCACTGAAAACTAACGAGAACAAGTTTATCCAATTCTTAAATTGAATTTTCAAGACCAGATCTCTGAACCAAATTTTTCAAATTCAGATAGAAAAATATTTTTCAATGCATACTTATATTGCGGCGTGTTGTACTGAGGTTGTTGCACTTGAGGTTGATACGCAGGTCTCGGCGTTGTTCTAAACGCATTTTGACTGGGAAAACCGCGGAAAGTCCCAAATTGCCCTAGAGCGCAGCAGAACAAAGCGGATAGAAAAAACTGAAATCATACAATAGTCCCCATTACAATTCATTTAATCTCGATAACAATTCAAACAATTTCTAATAGATGCAACCACTTAAAAACAAAATCAAGTGTATCTACTACAATTCAAATAAATAATTTGACAATTTCCTGAACAACAGTAAAATAAAAAATCCAAGGCTAAAAACTTTTTGCAATGTTTCCAGTATCCAAAATTTCTTCGGTTCCAATAGAAGTGCATAATTAGATATAAATGTTTGACAATTTTTACAAATTTTGAAATGGATCATCGAGAATCGACATGACAATCAGATTTATATAGAGTGTGTAGCACGTTTGTTAATAGTCGAGGACCGAACAATAGAAAAGAATGCACCAGTTTTGATAGCATTTTGTTCGTTTCGAGATAGTGCTTGTTAGTGTTGGTTCACTTAGGTCCCGTGTGTCACTCGAGGGTTGACTATCGACAGCAAACACTCACTAAACGTTGCATGGTTGTCCGTTGCAGTGGCACGACGTCGATTCGAACAAGACTTGAAACCTGCAGTACCAGATGCAGCTGCTGGCAGCATTTATATGAAGACGAGCCTGAAGATCTTCCCTTTCCCTGATCCTGCATTTGACACCACTCTCCTCATAATTTCTAGTCGCCCTCACGTCCTCGCCCCACCTCAACCCTAACCGCGACAAATGGACTGTGCAACCAGATGTATTTTCTCTCCAGTGACCTCCGAAAAATTGTGCAACCGAAAATTATGACAGAACTTCACTATGCCTAAAAATGGAAATCAATTTGTTTATTGAGATTAACTCGTTGTGCTATAGCTTGTGATTTTTTCGGTTGCAGGTGTTCTGTGCAGCCGGGTGCATTCTTCTGCAAGAATCTAGGAAATTTGAATTGAACAGAAATTGAAGGAATTTTACATTTTTTTTGTGAAGGAAAATTACAAAAAAAAATTGATTCGGTGAGTTCCGGTGATTTTGTATGCAGCTGGATGCATTTTTCTGCTGGAATTTTTAGGAATTTTGAAATGAATTGAAATTTCAGAAAATTTTATTTTATTTGTGAACAAAAATTACAAAAAATTTTAACTGCACCATTGACATTAGTTTTTAGCGCGAATTGTGAAAAAATTCTAGTAAATTTCGAATGAAATTAAAGTGGCAAAGAATTTGGTGTTCTTTGTCATCTAAAATTACCAAAAAATTTATTCGATGTTATTAAGAACATCTTTTGATGATTTTGAATCTAAATGAAAGAAAACTGCAGTTAACATTTTTCGTTTTGTTGTTTGGGCTTCCGATAAGTAGTTTTTGCCATGGTAAAAAATTTTGGTTGATTTAAAAGTGGATTGAAAACGAGAAAAAGAAAAAGTAATTTCGACTGGTTGCGAGAGCAGTTTATTGTTGCCTCAGAAGTTTTGATTGATGAGATCAGGGCTCAGTTTCAATCGCCCATCATTAAAGTAAAGTCTTCATAGCTGTGAGTGGCACCTCGCATTTCACCGCCTTCTATTGTTTCTCCTATCAATACTGATATCATAAATACGCCTTCTACCTCCGATGTTGCTCCTTCTGTTCCCCATTGCATGCATCGCCCTCGAAATCGACAGCTGTGATAAGGTTAGTCCTAATTTTTTGACAAGTGTCGCTCTACAAAATTATTTTCTGTCTTCAAGACGAAACACAAAATTTCGTAAAAATTACTCCAGGTGGCTTTAATGTGCACTCATTAATTGCTATCAGTAACAAATTAAAATATTTACCATTCTAACTGGAATGAATTATAATATTCATTATAAATTGTTGACATTACTGAAGGGACTCAACAATTTTTTTTTGTCCTTCGTATGAAGTGTACAATTTTGAAAATATTACACAATATAGACCCAATATGGATTTATTAATTGCTATTAGTAAAAAATTAAAATGTTTACAATTTTAACCAGAGAGAATTGTGTAACATTAATTCCAAATTAATTCTACCATTATTAAAGGGATTCAAAAATAGGATTTCTTCTATCCTGAATATGTGGCCTAGAATATTGAAAAAATTATGTATAGCAGAGCTAACACGCACTTATTGATGGTGATAAATAAAAAACGAAAATGTTTACAACTTTGTCCAGAAGAAATTATAATG
Organism: Halictus rubicundus; assembly: GCF_050948215.1. Lineage (NCBI taxonomy): Eukaryota > Metazoa > Arthropoda > Insecta > Hymenoptera > Halictidae > Halictus > Halictus rubicundus. Next base: position 9,437,086 of record NC_135159.1, on the reverse strand, counting down.
TCAGTCCTGTTAGATATTGTTCAAGGGATACAATTTTTTAAATCGTTGATTCATAGAAAAATTGTTGGGGTAGTATTGACATGTGCTTATTGTTTACAGTAGGGTTCGTTGGTATATCCCCGGGTAGTGTGTGTTAAAAACAGGGTCATAAAGTTAGGGGTTCTCGCCCGAGACGGTTCTAGACCTCGCCATCTGACAACCAGGTTGCGAGCGTTACCTGGATCTAGTTTGACCTTTCTCGTTTTATTAACCACGTCAGCTTAGGTATGCCCCATCATCACAGCAACGCTCCGGCTCTCATAAAGAAACGGATAGAGCGCATACCTTAGGGATCCTCCCAACGAGCCACGTACCTAGAAATTATGTAAACTGATCCTGCTCGCAGTTTCGAATCCGGTTCAACATATCTTCCGAATTATTTCATCGGGTGAGTAATCAGTTGTTAGTTATTGAAAATTCATTATTGCATTCAGCAGAATCTGTAGAATCGTTCTGTGCAAAAATCATCTGTATAGCATCTATGGTTGGGGCACAAAAAATTCCCAAAGTTGAAAATACGGGTTTCCTTCCCTCTTTTCTTTCTAATTTATTTAAACATTTTTAAATGCATATAATTTTATTAAAATAATATACCATTGCATTCGGGAGAGTCTGTAGATTTTTTTCGTGTAAAATGCTTTTTTATATTTTCCATGGTTGGGCCACACAAAATTCCCAAAGTTGAAAATTCGATTTTTCTTGCCTGCTTCATCTTAATTTATTTGAACATGTTGAATTGTACATAGTTTTATAAAATAACATTTGGGAGAGTCCGCGGGATCGCCCTATATGAAAATTACTCTTATAACTTTTGTATTGGGCTGATAAAATATTTTCAAATTTAAAATTGTGATTTAATATTAATAATTATCGACCATTTTCACAATATCATTAATCAAAGTGGTATCGTGTTGCCCGGTTTAAAAAATCGTATTTTTCCGAACACTAAACTAGAAGCACGATATAATTATAGTTATAAAGTTCAATGTGGCAGCGGGGATGAACAGTGGTTACGCAGTATACTCTGTTTGAAGCGAGAAACAGGGCATGGCGGACTCACCGATCCTGTCTAACCTGTTTAGTCCTGATATATTATCAAGATACGTCTAAATCATAGTAATAGCACTCACACAGACGTATCGACAAATAATCGAGCCGTAAGTCACGCAATTCGAACAAATAGCGCGACTTATTTCGCTGCAACGCGGAATAAAATTCGAATTTCGCGCCACTTTTCTCAAACTACCCTTAGGACTGAACTAATCCAATCGGGCGTATCCTTCTCTTTAAAAATTGTTTAAACATAATTGACCAGTCAGAATGGTATACAAATATATATGGTTGGATTCGAGAGAGTCTGCGGAATTTTTCTACGCAAAAAACATCTTTTTAGCAGTTATGATTAATCCGTAAATAATTGTCAAAGTTGAGCATTGTTCTAACTAATCCTATCGGGCGCATCCTTTGCTTTAAAAATTGTTTAAACGTAATTAAACGGTCGGAATGTTATAAAAATATATATCGTTGGATTCGGGAGAGTCTGCAGAATTTTTTTACGTAAAAAACATTTTTTTAGCAGTTATGGTTGGAGCACACAAAATTGTTGAAATTGAACTATCGATTCGTCGAGCGTTTTCTTTTTAAATTCTTTTTATACTATATCGTTATTACGTTTACATGTTTGTAATATTATAAAAAAATATTACTGTGTTTATGAGAGTCCATAGAATCGCCTTATAAAATTAATTTGCATGGTTTTATCCAGTAAAATCGCAAAAAGTTTTTAAATTTGAAAGCTCCATTCCTCTTTCCTTTTGCTTGCAAGTTGAACTTGCATTATTTTACGGATATTTTTAAATGTTTATAATGTTAAGAAAAAGTGTGTTATCATATTCAAGTATCGCTTTCATAGCTGTTACGGTTGGGACGCAGAAGGTTTCCAAAATGGAGAATATGAAATTGTTTCTTTTAAACTGAAATTTCTTGAAAATTGAAGATGGACGATAAAATTTTCGAAAATATAAATCGCAAAATAAGTTGATCGCGTGGGCTGCGGTAAAATCCTGTTACCTGTTATCCTGAGGTCGGTGGATGGGTCGATCGTTGCGCAATAGACAAGAAACCGATGATTTGCTTTCACTGACTCACCTTTACCGTGATATTACGATTACCATTAGCATTAATCCGATCGGTACTTCGGTTACTTTTCCTAAAATCTCACACCTACTTTAATTGTATATATTTGCATCCGTGGAACGATTCTTTCCACACACCGTCATCATTTCAATATTATCGTATCAATATATTACTACCTGTCGTCCAGTAGAATTTGCAATTTCAAAAAGCGCTATGCAATTTAATCGTTCTCATCATTAATCACCCCATCATTTTAAAATTATTTTACCTAGGCCATTTTATCAAGACACGAATGTAAAAGCAAAATCTGATTATCTTTTTTTTTTTATTAATCTTTTCAATGATTTTAACAGATGGAAATAAATTAGATTAATTAGTGATAATAACGGCGAGAATTAATTTTAACCATTCTTTAAAATAATAAATTTTTAAAAAATATTTAAACCACTTCGGAAAGTCTCTCTCTTTGTTAAAACAATTGTGGAAAAATACATAAGTATAGTAAAGATTTAAATAAACAAACACTAACTGATATTTTTTCTATTTAATCATTGCTTCGAAGAACAGTAAACAGTCATGATGTTTTCATGAATATATATTTATAGTTTAATAGTTTAGTTTACATATATCATTTATCATAATGAACAGTATAACATTGTATAACATTTATAGTGTAGTTTCTGTACACTCACTAAGATTAGAGCGGGCCATAAACAAATCTCAGATGTACAATCAACAAATTGTTCGCGTTCCAATCAACAAAGCAGAATGTTAATTTACACGACGCGATCTTATTCATTAATAAATTAATTATTACGTAGGCAGTACAACGTAGAGAAGCTTAAGCGAACAGTTTCCCGATAATTTGTTTACAATTGGATTCCACGTAACATCGAGCATAGTGTTCCATGATTGTTTAAACGTTCTGCGAAATCAATTAACCGTAAGAATTACTTTAAACTTTACACTATTGGTTTTACAATATTTTCAGTAATTATTTTATTTCTCGCTATGTACGCTTAAGAAAATTATGAAAAATTACTGAAAATTCCTTGGGGGGATTCTCTACTAGCTACAATTTTTTCAATTTCCATTTTACATATTTTTTCTGAAATATAAAATCATTTTTGGGAACTTTGATTTCAAGAGAATTTGAAATTTTCACTGACACATGAAAGAAGAAGATTTTTTAGCGCATTATGTAAGTACAAGAAAATTGTGAAAAAATTACTGTGAAATCCCCAGGCAATTCTCAACTAACCAGCATTTTTTAATTCTCCCTTCAGTTGCTTTTTTCTGAGTAAAAAAACATTTCTCAAAACCAAATGTAACTCTTCACTGGAAAAAAACTTTCCCCACTAACTAAACAATTTATATATAACAGTGTAATATTTCCGCACTTTCAAACAGACGATGCAAACTAACCATGGAACACCATACCAACCCCCATAATCCTCCCCTATCACCCAGCAACAAGCACCAGTTCTCCAAAAAATTCAGTTACGTGTGCTTCCAATGTCAAAACCCAATTTCCATGAACAAATGAAGTAGTATCCGGACAAGACGGAGATTATACCACTCCTAAACAATTGCTTAACTATATCAGCGTATTTTCAAGTCCGTAAAAAATCCAGGAGGGGTTCGAAGTTTCCCGTTCACTTTGCGAGTTTGCTTCCGAGAAAGAGGATCCTAGAGAGCGTTTCTTCGCGTTAGTATCTCCTGTAAGGTTCCTCCTCTTCAGGGTGTGCTGCATTGTGCGCCAGGGCGCGTTGTATTGCAACTGGAATCGGCGGGGGCGTCGGCAGATGCGCGCCGTTCGGTTGAAAACCATTCTCATCAGCCGTGTAGGTCACCAAAATCGGAGTGCCGTCGGGCGCTGTGTAGCTATACTGTCCTCTCACCGACTCCACTTGCTGAGGACCAACGAATTTCGGGACCCCTTGCTCCGCTACCGATATACCGTTCTCTGTGTCGTAGCTGAAACAGACCAAATTCATTTAGTTACTGCAAAAAAAAAAACTATTCCTTGACCTACAAGTAAAGAATGAGACAATACTAGTGTCAAAAATTTGTCGTTCTTAATTATTTCTTTATTTCTTTGGGAAACGTTCGCCATCATGTTCGTGACATTTTTCTGGTTAAAAAGAGTCCAAACACGATATCATTCGGACAACATTTACTCAGATACAGTGGAACCTCGATTATCCGAACTAAACCAGCGGAACCTATGCTAGATTCAATCTCTCTGTACGTTCAATTTTTGTTGTATATACTCGCTTTAAATTATACTGTTTCCATGTGAAACACGTCCGAACGGATAATTGACAATCCTGGAATCGTTAGTTCGGATAATCGAGGTTCTACCGAATGGTGAATTGAAGTAGCAAATATGCACCGAATTGTGTCATGTTTGGGCTCATTTTAATCAGAAAAATGTCACAGACACGTCGGTAAACATTTTATAAAAAGATGCTTAACACTCGCAAACCCGAGACCTAATTTCGATTGATTAGGCACAACTGCAACGGTCCGAAAAAAGCTTGTTAGGGCAGCGTAAACTAGAAAATTTGCCCTTCAAAATAAGCCTAAGCACGTTATCCTCCGACCATTCGTAACGAAGTTACAGCAGTTCGAAGATCGGTCACTTATCGATACTCACAGCCCCTCGGTGTCATTGTTATCGGGTTTGACAGGGAAACAAACAACTGACGGTGTAACGAACGGTTTGACAGTGAGCGGAACGTGTGACTGGATCGATTGACAACGTCACAGGTATAACAGGAGAGGCAACCCTCCACACGTACACGCCGGCTAGGTAGGTCGATCGTAATTATTCTATTGTGTAATGTGTTATTGCTAACTGCGCAACCGCCTAACACGAATGATTAACATCAAAGCTAATTACATATCTTTTCACAGCTGAATATCCTGTGCGACCTCCTCCTCCCCCTTCTCTCTCGTTTCGTTTCCTCTCCCCTCTCCTTTCCTTTTGACTCGCACACCTTTAAACCGTTTCTTTGTTAGCCGTGGTAAATTAATTGGCAGCGCGCGCCCGTGGATCACGATCGAGACGATCCACTTCGTATCGCTGGCTTTAACCCTCATCTGCACCGTTCATGAATAGTCAGTAGACTGTAATACTCTTGTTAGGAAAATAAGAAATCATCGCGTTATGGGATAAGCACCGTCCGAGTGTACATTGTATAGACGTTAATTACACGCCGCGGTTAAGATTCGAATCAAACCAGGAAATTGATTATTAAAATAAAGTTATCGAGTAATTATTTGTTCAGTAACAATTATTGTAATTGTGGGAATATGGTCGGCAATAATTATTTTAATATGCTGGGAAATTTGTTCATTAAATTTTCTACTTTGTGTGTCGAGGAATTTGTTGAGCAGTTATTTATTCAATAATTCTTTTTCTGATGTGATGGAGAGTTTACTGAATACAAAATTATAAAAATAAAAAATATAATATTTTTAATTATAAATATTATCTGGCTTTCGAAAGACTTTTTCGAGAATTTGTTCAATAACAATTGTTCTAATATATTCTAGTATTTGTCCAATGAAATGTGTATTCACGCACTGAAGAATTTATCGAACAGTAATTTATTCAACAATTATTGTTGGTTCTAAAAAAGAGTGATTCCAAAAAAGTGGTTCCAAAAAAGACTTTTACGGAGTAATAATTTATTCCGTAACAATTGTTCTAATATACCGAATAAATTTATTCAATGGAAATTATTTTCGTATACTAAAGAATTTTGTAATTAAAAATTTACTCGATAATAATAATTCAAATATATTGTGGGATTTATTGAGTAAAAATTATTCTAATATTCTGAAGAGTTTATTGAGTCGATATCTATTCAATAATAATTATTTTAATACGTCAAAAATTATTTTATTGGCACTTCTCTGAAGATTTTATTGGATGATAATTTATCCTATAACAATCATTCTAAACAGTTGAAGAAGTTATTCAACGAAAGTTATTTTGATATTCATAAAGAGTTGTTTAACAAATGATTTATTCAGTAATAATTATTCAAATATATAGGATGTATTTAGAATAATAATGTCTCTGCTAATAAAACTTTCACAGAAAGAAATGTAAGGTGTATCGCGTGCTATTATTCACTGCTAATAGACTGACACGCTTTTAAGTTAATACTATGTTGTAAAACAGACAATAAATTGTAGGATATCTGAGAGTGTGATTTGTGAGAACTCATCCTTAGAGGATTGCATGTCAGCCCACTATAAAAGGTGCATTTTAACGCTGTCTGTCTCGAATGGCTACTTCTACTTCCGTAGCCAGACCTCCTACTCTTTGTTCTACTGTCTCCTGTAACGAGGAACGTTGATGAATACTGTTACAGAAATATTATTTGTTAGACGGTATCTATGAAATATGTTTGTATTATTTTAGTGCAGGTAATGACACTATATATGAAATATTTAAATTTCATTAATACGGATGATTTTTTTATTATTGTTTACTGTTAATCACTCTGTTATTTACTATTATCCAATGTTAGCTGCCATTATCACTTTTAAAAATAATTGTGGTTTTCTTAATTCTTAAAATTGTATACTTTGCAAGCACACCATTTTGAAATTGATGGAGAATTTGAAAGTATCCAATTATTAAAAACAGTCTTCAACGATTTAATTAATTGATTTTTAATAATTTTAGTATGATTCATTATTCAGTGTTAGTTACTATTATTTACTATTATTATTTGATATTTGCTATTATTATTAACTAGTATTTGCTATTTTATTTGTTATCATTGAATATATACTATTATTTACCTTTACTACTTTTTACTAGTATTTGCCATTATTTATTATTATTTACTACCTCATACTTTTGATATGATCAAAAATATACTCTTTATCATCGAGTATGCTAGAATATACTGACGATAATCAATCAAAAAAGTGGCGGGAAATTTGAAAATATTATCCATAAAACTATTTAACAAATCTGTTTCTCAGCTACTATTTATTATTATTTACTGTCTGTCACTATTATTCACTATCATTTACTATTGTTTGCATGTTTAAAATTAATTTCATTTAAATGTTTAAAGTTAATTGCTCAGCGCACTTCAAAATAACAAAAAGGACCAACACGATCAGAATCCTTTGCAAGCAAAATCGCTGCTGAGAAAGATATTTCGAAAAACTGGTGGAAAATTCGAACAAATTGCGATCGAATGAAATTACTTTCTGTTAATTTTAGGGTGATTATTCGAAGGTAGAGAGAATTAATAATGGTAATGGATGGATGATAAGCGACGTGCACGCACACTGACGCGTTTTTCGAGCCGAGAAGCAGCCGAGGCTCGTCGAGCGTGTCGAGATCGCGTTTGTGGAAACGTACCTCGACGTCGCTTATTGTTTCGTCGACGGTCAGGACGCCGTAGAAGGACGATCTCACCTGTAGGAGTACGATCCATCCGGAGAAGAGTCTTGGGATTGTCGCAATATGGCGAAACGTCGTCCGTAATAATCAGGATTGTACAAGTATCTATTGAATTGCGCGGATACCATCGCTGACAGCCCTAACAGAACCATCTGCAAAATTAAACGTAGAAAAATTAGAACGTAGCAAAATAAAAATTCTCAAACAAATCGAAATTTACATTTCGGGTGAAAAATTCCAGTTTTCAACCCATTACAAATTTATTAGAACGACTCACCGAATGAGTGAAAATAAAATTCTTGTCCCACTTGGGACAAAATAAATTTAAATGGAAATAGTGTGGATATCAAAGAAAAAATTTTAAGTTTGTGAAAAAAAAATCGGGGAACAGTGTGCTTACATTTTTGAGAATTTCTGTTTTTGACTCCCCTGAGTAGTATTATCTTCGAGTACATTTTTACAATAGAAGATGGACGGTAAATTGAAAATGGTTCCCTTTGTCGAAAATGTTAGATTCTATTATTATTTATTTTAGAAAATTTTACAGGGGTGCTTTTACTTTTGACTCCCGCAAATTTCGTTTTTTTAAAATAGTATTATTATTGGACGAAAACTGTATCGCCAGTGAAGCAGTCAAAGTAATTTTTTTGACAATTTCAGACAGCTCTCTGAAACCGAAAAAATTTTTTCCTCGACTCAAACTTCCATGGATTAAAAAAGACGGGAGCCTTTTGTTTACAAACGAATACTTAAAATTTGGTATACAATTTTTTGGTGGTGTTTTGTAACATTTTTGACGACGGCTAGTTAACTGGTGAAGACCAAGTTCAGACGTCTGTACGGAGTTTCAAAAAATTTTTTTGGTGCTCAAACTACCACGGGATTGAAGATTAACGCTTTCCCTCCGCAATAAATCCAAAAAATTCGATTTGCGATTTTTTCTTACCGTTTTACAGCGCCCCTGAATGAAAATTGTGGAACACAAGTCACTTTTCCATCAATCAACGGAAAACAATTCTTAAAAAAGACCTAACTTGTAGGAAACGCGAGTAGAATCTTCACCCTTGAAATTGAACCGCGGTGGATCCTACCATTCTTTTTAACAACGTTACAACAATTTAAAGATCGTCAACTTTTCGCCTATCACTAAAATAAGCTTGAAATGAGTCTAGAAATCGTCAAAATATACTAAGAAAAACTGTGCAAATAGAATTGTTCGATTGAAAAAAAATTAGAAAATATAGTGGACAAGACATGGAAGAAGCAGATGACACTTACGATGATCTTCATGACGACGCAGCAGAGTATAATTCCAGTGTTGCTGACAGCTCCGATGAACTGTTCGAACGAGAAATTGAGAAATCGGCGCGGACCACTGAATTCGTTTTCGGAGAAAAATTGAAAAATGGCAGACACGCGAGTCTGTCCTATCCGGTCGTGTGCAAATGTACGTGATCAAACGAGCAAGGATGAGACTATATAGTCGGCAGTGTACCCTGCTTCTGCCTCCTTCGTGCCCCGCCACTGTTTTGCACGGGTCGAAGGGGAGCACGATGCCTCGTGGATTCGCGTAATTCATGAACGGGCTAACGATTGCATCTACGGATCGTCCGAGGAATCCTCGTAATTGCCGGATTATACATCTCGACGCACATTTCCTCGAACAGAATGATTCTCCGTGTCAAATAACAACGGAGGCTCCTAATCGACGCCATGATCCCTTCGCAGGATTTTTATTTTAATAGACAGATCATTCAAATAACTCGTACTAGCTCTTCGAGTAGTGATTATTATAACTGTAGACGTATTTATCGAAATATGAAATTAATTATGGGATTATTTGACAATTGAGTAGTAACAGCACGGGTCCTTGGGGGTTTGGATTGTGGTATATGCAGAATCGACGGAGTGAAAATTTTGGAAAAATTCGGAGATGTTGTTAGTAATTTTGTGTACGTTGTAGAATTTTTTACGATTTTTGGGTTGACGGTGCCCGGCGTGGGAAATGGAAAGGGAAAATTGAGGATTTTGGTGGATCATGACACACTTTTAATTCAGAACGCGGTAAAATGGGAAGAAAAAATGGTACGTCGAAGTTTCCGTTGTCGTTGGAAAGAGTAGACTTTGTTCTTTAAACCCGTGGTGGTTTGAGCCGCGGAAAAAATTTTTTATGCCCAGTAGAGGCGTTTCAATTTTGAAAAATTGAAGACATAGACATCTTCACATTTTCGCTGCTTTTATTATCCGAAGGCTGTTTCTAAAAAGAAAAACGGCTCAGGTAGGCGAAAGTACAGGCTGAGCTCTTCAAAATGAGCCTAGGTACATTGTCGTACGATTTTTTTTTTCACAGAGATACGATTTTTCAAATTTGTACGTTCTTCTAACACCATTGTGGTGTTACTAAATTTTTAAAGAAAAGTAGAAACCTTACTCTTTTCTCCGCTGTTAGCGCAAAAATAACCTGTGGGAAGAAGTCTTTATCGTATCAAGAATATAGAGGTTCGCCCTTTAAAATGAGCCTAAGTAGGTCGCCAACCGATGTTTTTTAACAAAGTTACAATGAGTTGAATTTTAACTTGATGCGGGGTTGTCACTATTTTCCAAATATCGAAAAAATTCTTTGCACCTCGACGAATATTTTTACCCAGTATAAAAAGAAATTATAAACAAATTTTAATTGAACGTTAGGCTCAACTAGAATTTAATTGAGCTGCAGGGGATAACATTTTCTACGGGGGTGTCATTATTTTCCAAATCTTGTTTCGTCAAAGTGCCAAAGAAATACCTTGCAGCTCGACGAATATTTTTACCCAGTGCAAAAAGAAATTACAAATAAATTTTAATTGAAAGGTAGGCTCAACTAGAATTTAATTGAGCTGCAGGGGATAACATTTTCTACGGGGGTGTCATTATTTTCCAAATCTTGTTTCGTCAAAGTGCCAAAGAAATACCTTGCAGCTCGACGAATATTTTTACCCAGTGCAAAAAGAAATTACAAATAAATTTTAATTGAACGGTAGGCTCAACTAGAATTTAATTGAGCTGTAGGGGATGACATTTTCTGCGGGGGTGCACGGTTTGAAGTTGCGAATTCTTGCAAACTCGACGGTGGTGGGTTCAAACGAAGCCACACCTTGCCGGCAGCGGCGCGCGCCGGGCCCGACACGGAGGTGCATCGTTACACGTGTATTAATGAGTCGGTGCATGTGCATAGAGAGCGCATCGCGCACACTGTATCAGTGTACTGCAGTCGTTAGGTCATGCGCTTTACGGTGTCTCGTAAGATGCGGGCCGCGGCGACCTCGCCACAGGATTCAGATCGCCGGATTTGCTACGGATCATCACAGGGCGTATTCCTTTCACTAGCTGTCTGTTACGAGCAGGATGCACGGTGCAACGATTCAGTACGCCGAATCGGCGATCCTTGCGACATCCCTTGCACTGAACATCGGTGCGTTATCGTCCTCCATTGCATCAATTTTTTATTTCTTTTTATATCAACAATATAAAATTAAAAACATTTCGCAGGAGCAATATTCTCGATGTTCGGGGTGGTGTGTCTTCGGGGAAAAAATTGGGTGGACTTAGGCTCGTTTTAAACAGTGAAATCTGCACTTTTGGCACGTTCGAGTAGTCTTGCCTTTGAGCACAAATTTTAAGTATAAATAGAAGAATATTTTCTCCAAGCCTAAGCGCATCATCATCCGATCTTAGTTTGCAAAGTTACAACCGCTTGAAGACCGTCAATATTTCATCGAAGACTCAGCAAAAATGCATTCGATTTGTAACAGAGGGAGAGGCAGAATGAAGCAAGTTAGGGGTGTCGAAAGAAGAGATTGCGCTCTTCAAAACGAGCCTAAGCAGACCATCCTCCGCTCTATCTCCACGAAGTTACGGTTAGCGTGATTCCTGAGGTGATTTGAAGTAACTTTTTCCTTTGCGAGAATGTTCTCCGTAGCTCTGTTGAGGAGTTATTGACGAAAAACACGGACCAATCAGAGCGCGGCTAGAGCGGACCGATTCGGGGACTGGGTCCGCTGAACGCGGCGCTGGCATTGGCCGAGCCGGGGTCCGTCCGCCGCAGCCGCGCGCTGATTGGTCCGTGTTTTTCGTGAATAACTCGTTAACAAGGCTGCGGAGAAAAATTTCGCAAAGGAAAAAGTTACTCGAAATTGCCCCAGGAATTATCCCTCTCGAGGAAGTACAACATTTTCGGGACACGCTGTATAAATAGAATTTTTCCCCGGGGACGTGATCTTTCCACATTAATCGTCGCTATGGACGGTACAACAATTCATTGAACGATCAAATGAGACTGTGTTATAGTGAACTATGCACACCTGCATCACGGGGAAATCGGTCATTTAAATAAATAGCTGGCGGGATTTCATTTACAAGGGGAATACCAGTTTCGTAATGATCGACGCATCGCAGACGAGAATGAAAAATGTTCGATCCCATAGAATTATAATCCGCGTGCCAGTTATGACAGCCGCGTTACTTAAGAACAGTGCGGCATCCGCCCTCGGATTCGCATTCGTTTCTTCTGCCTATTATGAGGAACTATTACGATCATCTTTCATATCTTTCACCTGAAACTATTATACATAGCTTGAACGGTATGCACGCATACCATCGGCGCTAGTTTTATGCATACTTCATGCAACATGATCATAGACTGCCATTTGCGTAGGTAAAAACTGCTTACGTGTTTAAGCGTCGATTAATTTCACCATTATTCCGCCCTTTACGACTTCGACATTCAGACAACAATAACCACTTCTGTCCCCCCGCCAATCAATTGTATAATTTTCTGGTTAAACTTTAGTTCGGGAAACCAGATATTTTTAACTTTTCTTTATGCAATCCTGTAGATTTTTGCGAGAAAATCCCGAAAATATAAATTTTAATGTTAGGAATTCACTGGTTCAAAAGTTACACGTGTTTAAAGTTGAGCGTGATTTAGTATTTTAAAGTGTGATTTAATTTTCTTCTTTTCTACAAATTAAAAATGAGGTTACTAAAAATTAGTATGGATTTGAATAAGTGGATTTTTGTATCTCAGGAACTGAATCAATTGTGTGTGTGTGTGTGTGTGTGTGTGTGTGTGTGTGTGTGTGTGTGTGTGTGTGTGTGTGTGTGTGTGTGTGTGTGTGTGTGTGTGTGTGCGATGGTCTGCGTAGTTTTTGCAACGGCACGCAAAGGTTTCATAAGGGGCCGAACACAATGGGCAAACATTCCGATGGTTCAAAGTATAATTGCAACGGTTAAAAATATAATAGATTCTGTATGAAAGCATCGTTTCTTGGAGATTCTTTTTTTATGCAAAGCAAATGGTATTACGAAACGGATCGAAGCGATTCACGGCATTATCGATAGTCTGCATTGTTCATCGAATGAAGATGGGTGGGTCGGCCAGCCACAAATCTCGAGTCGAGGCGTAGCATGACCTCTCAGTTATGCTGCGCCGGGATTACCTAAGAAGAGCACGTTGTCATAATCCGCCCTCGGATCGATGATCGTCATCTGGGCAGTGGTAGCCGCGTGTGCGACGCTCGCCGACGGAACGATACCGCTGACGATTTAACGCGTCCTTGAACTTTCGATGAAGAATTCTTGACGCTCCAGGTACTGCAACTTTCCGAGAAAAAAATTCAATAACTTATAAACGCTCGTTTTTCAACGACCTCAATTTTTTTCTTCTTCTTAAAACAATTGGTGGTTGTCGAGAGACGTATTTTGCGCCTGTCGATTACTATAGCGTTGATCTTTCGGCGCCAATAGGCGTCCTCGTGTGTCCGATCCAACAGCCAGCCTACGGATTGCAGAATAATCCAGGAGATGACGAGGTAAAGATAATCTGACGTTTTCTCGCGACGTCTGAGACTCTAGAAAAAGGAGGTGGAATCGTCCATTCAGATTTTTATCCAACTATCTCTATTCTTTTGTTTACACGGAGCACGAGTGCAGACGTCGATCAGTAGAGCGTAATGGTCTATCGTAAAAACCGTAATGACGTGTTCCAGAACAGTGAATCTCGAGATTAGGCGAATCTCTTAATTTCTCAAACTTTAGATTCATATATCTTCAAATTTTTACAAATTTTAAATTAAAATATTTTCAAATTTGTCATTCTTCAAATTTATATATTTCCGTTTTTTAAACCTCCGAGGATTTCAACTGTCAATCCTGCAATCTCCATATCAAAATTGATCACTTTCAACTAAAAAAGCAACAAAAATAAAGAAATAAATATCAATAAACGTCTAGTACTCCCTAAGAGTACTCCCAGACTCCCTAATTAACAAGAACAAACGAATAACTACGAGGCAACAATTTTCCACTCATCTATTACTCCCAAACTCGCCAAGCAAGCATAGAACTAGCACCGGACAATTCAAATCTCGCGCCATTTCCCTTCAGTTGGTAATACTCCAGCCCAGTGTTCAAATTTACATCTAAATTGCACAGTTGAAAATAAAACAGACAGAAGAATTTTTCAGAGATAGTCTTTAATTAACAAAGAATGCAGTAGATATGTACAGGACACGACCATGGGGGTTTCAGAAATCATTTTACACTTTGAGGGGTTCGGGTTGAGGGTGAGTTCTGATGTATTCGAGGGCTCTTTGAATCAGCGGCGAAATTGGCGGGATGTGGTCGCCCTGTGGTTGGTATCCATTATGGTCGGCAACGTAGGAAACTGCAATCGGTGTACCATCAGGAGCAGTGTATTGGTATTGCCCCTGGGTGATGACAACCGGTGGGTGGTTTGGGTCTACGACAACAGGACTTCCATGTTCGGTATGGTGAATTCCATTTTCTGTCTCATACTCGTACGAGTAGGTCCCATCTTGCGATAAGTCGCTCGCTTGTTTCAGGATAGCTGCTGGCGGTTGAAGATGAACAACATCTGCTACGGCTACGGCCACCATGGCGAAACAGAGAATCTGAAAAAGCATGTTTTTTTTATGAGTTTCTGTGGAATTTTCTATGTATTTCAGTTGGATTCTGAGTTAATACAAAATGAAAGTATTTAACATTATTAATGGAATCATTTAAGCGATAATTCATTGTGACGAAAATTTTTTCGAAAATCGTATGGTTCATTTGTGTGGGAGTCTAATGAATTTTTAGGAATTACTTTGATATTTAAGTAAATGTTAACAGGAAATGAGAAATGGAAATTAAAAATGTAATACGATACTAAATGTGTAAATTAAATGACAAATTTTGCAGTGTATACAGGGTGGTCACTAAATCATTAGATCACAGTCACTAGATTTTAAAGTGAAGTAATACTTTTAATTTTAAAAAATTCTCATTTATTCTTTTATAAATATATTTGAATTTTAACTGATCTAGTAACTTTTAAAAAATACTAGATGATTATTTATGACAAAGTGCAGCCGAAAATACCTAGAAGGAAATATTTCAGTTTAAACACAGTAATGATAGTAACTAACTAAAATTGTATTAAAAAAAAAATTTTAAATACGAGACTAAAATACCGTAAAAATTGTACGGTGTAAGTTTATTTATTTAAAACTATATACTATTTAAATTATATTCTATCAATCTCAAATTCCTATTATATTTATATAAACTTCTGAATATTTTTAAATGAATATTGTGAAAATTGTTTGCTATAACTTTATTCGTTTAGAACTACGTTTTATTGATTAAAAATTATATTTTATTCGTTTCAAATTCTTATCATGCTTGTTTAAAATCCTTATTATATTCGAATTAAAATGTTTTCTTCTAGTAATTTTGCTCACTATTTTCATTAATGTTGATGGTGATCTAGTAAATTTTTCACTATGAATGGAATAATGTAAATGATCGATTGAATGGACTAATTCGAACGGAAGAAGACTCACGAAAAATTTCATTTTGGAGTCGAAGTGGTTACTGTTGGTCAGTCCAGTGAAAGAAGCTGCGATTTCGAATATGATTCATATCGGACCGACGATGCGCTTTTATACGAGGCCCGCGACACAACTTTCCCCAAATACACACTCACTCACATATTCACGAAAAGATGAAATCAGAATTCGATGAAAGAAAGAGAAAAAGACAGTCTCACAAGACAAATTTATTTGCCACTTTGACATTTCTCACGTTGCCTAAATCAATCGCTTGCACAACCCAAACTTGACCTATGGACAAGTATACCACAAGGATGTTAATGAAGAGGGACCGTTTCTCCGGTTATTTTCATATTAATTCCTGTCTACGGTTGATTATATGCTACGCAACACCTTGAAAAAATAAAACGAGTTTTTTGCAACCGGGAAAAAAATCTCAGAATCTCATCATTTTTTTATACATATTTATGCCATATAATTTTACGCTTTCAGATCGAACACTATGTCGGAAACATTGATAAAATATTTTGCAATACGCAAATTTTCTTACAGGATGGTTACTACAAAATGTTTAAGAATAAACAGGAAAAATTAATAGAAAAGATCGACAAAATTAGCAAAAAATTTATTTAAGGAAAATTAATAAAAAATATTCTTCAATATAATTTAAACTTGTGTTTATGGTAATGTTATTATTTATTTAAATGTCTACTCTTAAATTAAGTAGTAAATTAATTTTTAAATTAATTGTGCTATTTTTTGCTAAAAAAATTGTGCTATTTTTCTTATCACGAACAAAATTAATTAATTGTTAGCATGATCAACAATTCTTGAATTACTGTAAAATAATTCTGTTACAATCTGCAAAAAGATTTATGCCATAAATAAAATATATATATAACTTATTTAAAAATTTTTAATTTATGGAAAACTGAGAAAAGGTAAAAAGAAAGTAAAAAAGTAGAATAATTATTAATGTAAAGTGTGAAGAATAGAATAAAAAACGAGTAATTTATTTTTATTGAAAACTCACGATGCTTGATAAATAAAGTCGGTTGTATCTATACATTTTGTAAATTGCTAACAGAATTTTTTTGCAAATGCTATATCACAGGTGTACAACTATAATTTGTAGGCGAGATTCGAGATGCAAAATAGTGTGGGATTTCATGGCTGCATTACGACATCATCATCGTCAGTACCTGCGAGATGTATCTGCGGAAGGTCGACTGTTTCCTCAGGTGAAAATAGGTAAACTGTTACTGGCATATTTCGTTCTCTATATTGCAATTGCGTTTTCTTGTTTCTCGGATTGCACAGAAAAAGATACGGTACTTTCTGTTCATTACAACTAAACAGAAAAATTCTGCGAACAAAACCATATTTCAATCATTATTTTAAGACAATAAAATGTGGCTTTAGTTTAATCACTCTCTTGAAGTTTGCTCGTTGAAAAATTGCAGGGGATCATGTTGCATTGGACGATGATGATAGTAAATCAATTTATAGGAGTAAAAATACATCGTGAAAACAGATAAACACTGCCCTTCAGTGTATTCCCGTACAAAACGAAAAATAATTACTCTTACAAATTTTTAGAACAACTTAAAAACGTTTTAACTTGACTATTTGGATATCTGCAAAATATTTGTCACAACTGTTTTTGCGTTATAATGAATATTTAATTGAGGAAAGAATTATTCGAAACATTGTGAAAATTGTATCATTCGGGGATCGTATTAATAAGTTGGTTTGTTTTTTATGCAGTTCATGTTTCAGTCTGGGACTGTAACTGGAAAACTAGAATGCATGATTCATTAATGAGACCTTCGGAGACACTCTTGGTCAAGACTGTCGATCTTATCGTTTCCCTAATCTCGTCACTGTACTATGTCGACACGTCTTTTACGTCCAATTAGCATTTTTTATCTTATCCCCTATCTTTAAACTCGTACATTTATTTTTCTTCGAACTTATAAATACAATAATAATTTTTAATTAGACTCAATCGCTTCAAGACTCACTGAAGGTTAACAACGTACACACACATAAATATACAGAATGTCTCTCATAATTACAAAATATGTATTTTTATGAGCAAAATACAATACAGTTTGATCAGATGAATGATTACCAGCAATGTTTCTTTAATATGTCGGTATAGGAACAATGTTTTCATTTGTGGGACTAAGAATAATTTCTCTTAATATGTAAAAATAAAAATAATTCTTTCTAAGTTTTGAAAGTAAAGGGAAAATTCCTTTTTTTAGTATATGGTAATTTTTAATAAAATTAATAATAATAATAATCATTTTTTTATTGTGTGTTGATCAAAATACATTTTCATCTGTAAAAGTAAAATAATTTCCGGAACAGAATAGCAATAGTTGTTTCCTATTTTTTTGATATGTTAATTGTAATCGATTTTAATGTGTGGGACTAATGATAATTCTTTTCTCATTTTCTTAAGATTAAAAATAATTTTCTCTAATATACGGAAGTGTGTACATATCTTTATCATTCCGATCGACGATCAAAATGAAGGTCAATCCAGTGACCCAGATATGGATGACATTCAATTCGATGTGCTCTTATCAGTTCAAAACACAAACAATTTAAGCTGACGATACGGAAGCGTTTCCCTCACATTTTCGAGATTAAGTTTATTATAACCAGTAATTGGTTGTTTAATACCACAGGATTACGATAACACTAATTGAAACTCCAATTTTAAAAATTTATTTTTTCGTAAAAATAATATATCTGTTATGTATCTGTAACGTAATCTTTATTTCTTATTTATACGGCCTTAAAAAAAGGCGTCGAACATTATTAAAATACAAAAGAATTAGAATGACACTATACTTAATATTGCAATTTTTATTGTGTACATATAAGTGGTTCAAGTGAATAACACTGTCATAGCTTTAAATTTTAATTACATTTATACGGTTTGCAGAAATTAGAACTTTATAACATCTTTAATTACGTCTATACGGTTCGAATAAATTAGGACTTTAGAAATTTTTGTTTCCCCTTTATACTGCTTAGAAAACCTTTAAAATTATTGTTCACACATATCATCATTATTGTAACATATCTCTATGGTTCAAGTAAATGAAAACAGTCTGGGTAAATTCATAAATTTTTATTTAAAATTTCTACGTCTCACAAGTACATTTCTTGTTCATCATTCAACGCCAATTATAGTCTAATATGTAAAGTTAGGTATACAACGTTAAATAAATAATACATTAGTTTCCAAATAATACATCCTCGAAGCACCATCAGAATAAATACAAAACTCAAGAATCAGTCGTTCATTCTCTACATTTCCTCTGAATACTCTCAAAAGTGACGTTCTCCGGTATCGTTTTCAGGTCGATGACCTGATAGAACGCGTTGCCGGTGTCGTTGATGTCCCAGACGCTCAACAACAACAGCTCCTTGCGCTTCTTCAGCTCCTCCAGTCTCCCCTTGGGCATCGTGCACATCAATATCAATTCGTGTGGCGGTATTTTGCCGTTCAACTCGAATTGGCAAAGCGGACTCAGGTCCAGCTGGCTCCTCGACAACGGCTTCGCCGTGTCATAGTTCTCGTTGCTAACGAAAGCGCGAATGGTGTCGGTGGAATGCCGCGCGGTGAGAAACCAAGTCAGGTTGAAGTAGACATGAGTCTCGTTGTAGCAGCTCAGTCTCGGAAACTCGACGCTCGACCACCGGTTTTTGCCATAATCGTCCAACTTCTTGAATCGCGAGTTGTTTCCGCTGGCGATCTTGCCGTCGGGCGGACTTCCAGGCGAATTCGGGAATCCTTTAGGGGCCTCGATGCTTTGCGGCTCGTATACTATTAGTCCGCAGTCTTGGTTCACCCGTAATTGACATAAGCTTGCTCTGCTAGCCGGACCAGACACGTATCCGTGGAAAGTGGTGATTTGCTTCAACAGCGAATTGTCTTGCGCTGGTCCGAGGCCGGCCTTGCTGTCGGGCATGGCTGCCCTAGCACCGGAAACGATCGTTACGAACAAAACCGTGTTTAACAGCATTGTTCACGATGTTCGATAGCAATTTGCGACCAACTTGTCGAACAAATGGCGACGGGGTCCGCTGAGAATTGTTATTTTGCTGTGCGTTTTCACAGGTGTCTTTGAGTGAACTGGATACCTCGGTGCACCTAGAATGCATATATAGAGCTTATGAGAACCCGAAGACAACGGTTTCTAAGAACTTATCTTATCTGCGGGGGGGAGATTAGGGTTGCCGGAAGATATGCTCATAGTACGTGGATTGAGTGGAGATTAATCCGAGTCCCTTGTGAACTATACTTGAGAAAGGAGAAAGTAGTTTCAGTTGATTTAGATCGTCAATAGTTTTGTATTTGAAAGGTAAGTATTTATGAAAATGTATAATATATACTGTTGAAAAGTAATATTTTCAGCTCAATAAGGTAACTGCTGTAGAAACATTCTAATTACAAATCTGAGATAATCGGTTACGAGTTTATGCTATTTAGTTTTGTAATTGTGGAATGTGTATTGTGAAATGTTCATTGTAAATTGTAAAGTCAATTGTAATTGTTTGTTTGTTCATTGTGAGAGGGCAGGTTGCGAAACCGGTGTTCTTATTTTGACGATTTATGACGTACTCTAATAACACGCTGTTTGTTGCTAAAACTTCCACGAATCTGTGTGAATCGTACGTCGTGACACGATAAAAGATAAAAACAACAGTTTCAACATAATGTTGTATACTTCCACAATTTTATCTTGTGTTTCGACAGATTTGCGAGCGAAGTCTATTAAAAAAACAAATATGCGTACTTTCTATATTTTAGTTTTTCAATCGTTAAAGTTTGACCAGCATTTCTATCCAATAAGTCAGTTAGAAGGGGATGGGTACAGTCGGAGTCATGTCTTAATCTGGTGACACTGGGTAACGTTGATTGGCAGCAGATTTGCAGCAGATTTGCAGCAGACGACCGTGGAAAACGTCCGGCACCAACTACACATATTAAAAGTCGACAGAAAGTTCGTCGACAATGCAACTGGTAAAGAAATCGGGATGCACGATTTACAAAGATCTAAAAATAAAAACCTTTTGTTATAAATGTCACGAAAAGATGTGTTTGAAACTTATGAAAACGGTATGCCAAAAATGTTTTGATCCGGATGTGGCAGAAAGCACAAACGATTGGTCTTATAACTAATTTATATCTTTATTTTACGCTGTTATTTTAACAAAAATATAATAACTCAATGTTACAGTAAACATAAAACATTCAGAATAAATATTACTTTTCACTTTGTGTCCGTGAGCACCCCAAGTCGATACTTTCGTAAGAATAATGCGTAGATGGTCAGTAATCCGGCACGCGCAGCCTCATCTTCATTTACTTGTTCTAACTACAAGCATGAAGCAAGAAGATGATCGTGACATTTCTTGGCGTGAAGTTGGTGATGCATTGAACAGATTTATAAAATTCGTCGAGTGCGAAAAGAATATAGTTTTACAGTGATTGTAAACTTTCATGATTTAAAAAAAAATCTGACTGTATGAAACAGACGGATATGCGTAGACTATTAAAAAAAAACTTAAATTATATTGTATATTCAATGCATGAATCACTTTTTCCAATAAATTGCATACATAATTGTAGCAAGTTTTAAATTATATTCCATATTTTAACTTCCGACAGTACCGAACAGTGTCGCCAGATTAAGGCTTGTCTCCCACGTCTTTGTCGTGCATGTGTCACAATGATACGTAACTGATCCGGTACTGGCAGAGAAAGGGTAACTGTATTCCCCTTAATTCTAGTCAATTCTCCTGATCTTGTGACAGTGCTGCCGAAATCCCCAGCATGCTGGATTATCGGACTTATACTGTAGCATATTCCACATGGAAAAGATAATAAAAGTATTTGGTATCACATTTTTTCATTCGCAGCTTCGTTTTCAAGAACATCAATTTTGAAGTTTGATCTGCTACGCATACATTTCACGAGACAGCCAATGGCAAAATACACGACAATCGAATCATATTCAATCGTTCTTGCAGCTGATCAAACTCCAAAATTGATTTCCTCAAAAACAAAACTCTGAAGATGTAGAATTATCTCCTGCTCGGTTGTACCATGATTTCCACCAAGTATCTTATTCTTTTGTAATACAAGGCTAACCTATTTCAATTCTCTAGTTCTCCCTCATCCTCGTCCCAAAAATTATCACTATTGGAGGCTTTAACATAAACTGCTGCCTGCCTCCTTGTCCGACTCCGTACTCTCTCCTTTGCTGTCCGGAGAGCTGCCACCATCCTTGCCTCGATTTCTTGTTTAGATGGCCGGTCGTAATGTTTATTTACAATTACAGCATCTGAAAATGGAATGTAAGCAAAACTTAGTGTGAACAGCATATAAAGAAATAACGAAATCACATAGGCAGGGATTTGTACCATGTATGGCTCTAATAATCTCAGTGTCTTGCAGGCATAGCTTGTCAGGCTCCATGCCACGCCATGAGTAGCCTACTAGGAGGTTGTCATCAAAAGCTTCCTTGAAGCAGAGGTTGACAGCTTCCTTTAGGTTGTAGCCACCCACATATTGAAGGTAACTGACCTAAACAAAGTAAATAATGACAATTATATAAATTTATGACAAGTAGGTAAATGAAATCATGCTTTGGTTTCACTTACTACTTCATTGTAGGATTCTCTCGCATTTTGGAACTCTCGCATTGCAGCCACCGTGGTGATGGGGAGCCACGATGGCTTCACTTGGTTATCCTGTGCCTGTTGCTTCAGAAGTTTCCTGTAAAGGTAAATTCTAATTTTACGTTACAATTATATATATTTTAATAATGAAATAATGAATACCTACGTTAACATATCCTCCAGTTTGTCCATTCTCGAGTGAATTTTTTCGAACTCGCCTTGCATCAGTGATGTCTGTCGGTCCAGTAACATATGTACGTCGCTATTAACGTCAGTGCTAATGCTAGTGCTAGTGCTAGTGCTAGTACCAGGCGTTTGCGTGTACGTCACTGTGTTCGTCTGTGGGCCTCTATTGTGAGCGTATGTTCGCGGTAACGGTGTCGGTCTGTATGTTTGTTTGAATGTGTCTTTGTCCATTGTATTATTATCGACAGTGTCCATGGTCAACGCCGGCGTGAACTTCGCGATGTTGTCCTCCAGCGTCGATGCGGGCACGAGCCTGATCCTCTTACGAGTCTCCTCGTCAGAGGAAATTCTAACATAGTGCGGCAGCTTTACTAGCACACGCTTAGTTCTTCTTGATTGAATCTATAATGTAACAACATGTTAAAAGTACGGAAAAGGATGTACATGTTAGTTTACTTAATAATATAAGATTATAATGAAGGTTAGTTTAATTCCAATGATTAAAACTGATACTTACATTGCGTTCCATCTTGACTTCTTCGCAGTGTCGCCAAACAGTTGAAGGGAATAAACCCAGTAAGCAAACTGCCGCTATATTGGCAGCAGATGACCGCTGAACATTGGCACCAACTCCATATTAGTCCATTGCGCCATTTGGCTGTGATGTTGGCAGCAGAGCCCGTTAACAACAAATTTTCAACAGACGCCATCTAGCGACGATTTTAGCGACTCACTAGCCTCGAACGGTAACATTTGTCTAGCTGCTCGAGAGCTTTGCCGCTACGTGTAATGGCGCTATTTTGTGATTTTAAGCAACAGATAATTCGTGCCATTTTCCCCAAAGACACAGACTTAAGGGTCAAGGGCAGTCGCGTCACTTTTGCAGAGTCAGTAGGTCAGTATCTGCTGTACAGTTTCCGTTATAGAAATGGTATTACCTACATATATACCGATGAATACGAGATGGAGCCACCGGCGTCAACTATTATGAATGAGAAAGGGAATTCGATTGACGTTGCAATACAAGAGGTGCGTGTCCGAGCACAAACGAGGTATAGGAGTAGATCAATCACTCAATGTTATTTTTCTGTCTCGAATTACCATTTCTGTGTTACGTCCTATTGTAACGTCAAGTCAGACGGTCGAAATTTTCCAAAAATTTTCGAAATTTTCGGAAATTTGAACTTTTGTATTAGGAGAATATGATATCGATTTTCGTGGCACGAAAATTTCGAAATTCAGTAATATAACTTAACGACTAGTCGGACGTGCGGGAAAAATAGAGGGTTCAAAATGATATACGCAGATACGTTTTTTCATTACATTGTCTTTATTTATTCATTGTTGTTTTTTACATGAAATGATTGTGTTAAAATGCAATATAAGTGTTTGCATGTAATATGGATTGCACGCCGGTAACCGTGTTATCGCACATGGTAACGTCTAGTAATTTAGGTCAGCGTTATCTAGCGGGTAGACTCCAAATCCAACTGGTAAAGAGTTGTTTCTTTACAAGCACAGATGAAGTATAGGAGTGGACCAGGCTTCGAAATTAACTTCCGGATGCTGAGGATACGCAGAGGTGGCCGGAAGTCTCTCTCTGCTATTAAAAAAGTAATTTAGTTTTATTCCAGTTGCTGATTGTAGGCTAATTACGAAGGGAATTATTTCAAAATGCAGTGGGTATTTTTCTGAAAACTTGTCTTTTATTGTATCGTTTGCGAACAAAATCTGATACGCGTACAATACAACTTAAATATTATAGTATATGAACTTGAACTTTCTTTACAAAGTCATGATTGGTTCGGACAATCATACATACTCGCTGTTTATACTTTTTACCCTCTACAAATTGAACCCCCATGTTCCTTTAAATTTTATCATTAATGTTGATCTCTCTCTCCCTCTCTCTTGTTTTTAAAAAGGAACATGACGTCAATTTTAAGACTGCAAAAGGTACCATCAACAATCTTAATTTACTCTTTATAAACCTCGATTCAAAACCTAGGTACGTTCGCTTATTATAAAAACCTACGATTACGTTGTCTTCCTATTTACTTCGTTTCTTTTTCAACGTTCTCGTAGTTTTAGATTCTTATAATCACATATTTACAAACAAGTTCTTGTTTTAACACGTATCGCGGTTCTTATTATCTACCAAAATGTAGTACATTTCGTGAACACATATGGAAACTGAGTGTTCGAAAATGATAAATTCCGTAGACTTGTAAGAAAATTCATTGTTGTTGGAAGTGCACCAGCGAGAAAGTTCCATTGTTTATACAATCAGTGGAGGATATGTGGAAAAATGTTCGGTTTTTTATATACACCCTAAAAAAATATACGTTAATTATTACATTAAATAAAATACATTCTCTGGAATCTGTTATGATTATAATTAGACCGCGAATTTTGTGCATTTATTAAAATAATACGAGGAATTTGAAAGTACTGTTATATCATTCTCAATTTATCATAATTATTAATAGAAAAATTAATTCTGTTTAATCCTCATTGTTTTAAATTGATATGGATAATTCTTAATTAAATTGTCTAAAATATGGCATGAGTCATCTACGTTATACGTAATTAGGGGTGTAGAGAGACCCGTACATTACCATAGAATTGGTCGTCAGAAAATGGCAGTAGAATATTCACTATTAAACTACCTTATTTTTCAATTCAATACAAATCTAATTAGGGTGGTGTTTTATTAAGAACTTTCTCGCAAGTATTCGGAAAAATAACGCAGATCATCCGCGAAAATACAGAAGACTTGGTCAGAAGCAGTTGTTGGAATGGAAGTATTTAAAGTTAATTTGTGCGAATAACAAAAATCGGTTAGAAAATCGAAAATATAAAATCATACATCGTACATCCTAATTACATTCTTTGTATACTTTACATTTCTCTTTATAATATTTAATACATACTTTAAAAGCAACAAATATATATATATATATATATTTATATTTATATATATTTATAAAATTCATTCTGTTCAATTGAATGATTAAAACTCATGGTATTCTTTGTATCGAGCAACATATAAAACATACACAATCGTCGTCATACAAAATCGAAGAACTTAGTAATAATAATATCATTAAAATCTGTTCCATAACATACATACATATGGTAAACCAAAGAATTGTAACTAAACTGCGGATCTTTATGCAAAATTTGTTGTTTGTTTGCAACAAACAGAAATGAAATAAAAATTTATTCAGCGTCTCTTTTTAAATTCTTTTAATCTTTTCATTCTCTATTTTAATTATTGCTTTCAGAAATATATAAATACCCTCAATCTAGGGTAGATCGAAGATTTTAGGGCAAAAACGATCTGTACTCGGTCCTCAACACACAGAAATTAAATAAACATTGCTTTGGTATCTGAATTATTTTAATAACATTTAACTGCGAACGCGTTTATTTAATAAACTTACCGAGAGACGCATGAAGATCCGCAGATTAATTATAAACGTTCCGGGCGTTACATTAAAACGTTTTAAATCAGTCTCCTCGATCAAATTCAGGTTACGTCGATCAATATCCTTGAAGAATGATTAACCCTATCGAACACTGATAGTTTCTCGGTGTTCCATTTTCACTATGTCTTTTCGTTCATCGGATTAAGAGCCACCCCGGCGGCCGGATGGGGTTCGTTCATTCTACTTTACACCACACATTGAAGAGCATAATAGGGTCTTACGTTTATGAGAAAACGGTTTAGTGGATCCCGCGAGAGCAGCTGGACGCGCCGCTTAAATCACATCGTGATCACATCAAACATAGTACTCGTTGACGTTCAGCGCGTCAGGGTCGCTGCCCTATACACAGCTCTCCTGGGTGGAGATCAATGGGGTGCGTACGGTCACGATCTCTATCGAGGGATGATGTTTGCCGACGTTGAAGTCCTGAAACGCACTCTTCGCCGAGAGGGGTGTCGGTATACAAGACGACCCGTTCGACACGTCGATCTTCGACGACCTGGCGTTGTGATCTATACACGCGTAGATCGTCGCCTCCTTTGCGAACGGCTTAGAGCCGCCGTAGCCTTGGATGCTGCTTAAACTACCCACGCCGCTTATACTAGTCAGTTTAGTGTCGTTCGCTAACGTCGTCAGGGTCGTTGGTCGTGTCAGGCAGAGCTCCGCGTACGTTATCTCACCTGACAGCTGCAACAATTAATCAGTTAAACAGTGCTCAACAAGTAATCAATTAAACAGAGATGATCTATTGAGCCCCCCCCCTCCTCACTCCCCTGGAATATCTTGCTTATAATTGGTGATAAGATACAATGCCAGAGATAAGGACGATTGGCTTCTTAAGGAGACATTTTTCTCAAGGTCAGATCTCAAGGGGTCATCGAGATTTCGCAAAGAAGATTGCACAGTTTCCTTCTCTAATCTTTAACCACACATTTACAGTCGAGACTAGTCCATCGAGTTACAATGCGTGACCTTCGAGCGACCTCGAGTATAAACAGCAAATGGAAATGATAATTTTTCTGTCGTATTATCAATAATGAATTAGCCGTTAGAGGTGTTCCGGTTACATCTGATTTACTAGTGTTTATTTACCGGTAACGTGGGGTAATTATTATACTCGTGCGAGTATGGTTGCAGTCCTTGAAGATGATTCGCTTGCTGAGCCGGTAGCGAAGTGGGTGGAACACCATCAGGGGTGTTCTGCACTGCCATAGGCGTCCCGGATATTGATCCAGTTAGTTGATAATCCGAGCCTGGTGGTTTAATCGAAACTTTTCCGTTGAATATATTCGGTTTTTGCAGAATGATGCGATTGTTGGAGGAAATATCGTGTACCTTTGTTTATGGGAACCACGTCAGGATTTCTGTCGTCGGTGTCGTAAAGGTCCTCGGAGCTCGGCGCCGTTCCCTTTTTCAGTGGCAGATCGTTCGGCCTTTGCGTTCTTCTGTCACTTCTGATCTTCATCGCTAACAGAATGGTCAGGGCGATCAAGAACAACGCGATGAACACTCCGATCAAACCCCCTAACAACGGGGTGATCTCGAACGGCACCGGGGTACCTGTGAACAGAACACGCACTGCTCTTGTGTCAGTATGTCGAGGGACCGTGCTCGTTGATCATATTAACCCTCAAGTGATCTTCAACCTCGTCGCGCTGCTGCGACTATTTACTGCTTGTGGATTTCGAGAAATCTTGTAAACATTCGTACGAAGCAAACTTGATTTCCGCTTGCCAATTCCGGAAAGGAGTTTTAAATATACAAACATGTACATATATAATATTAACAATATTCAGTACATTAATATACTCCGCTTAGCCATATTCGTTTTGAGCAAATTTTGAGCAACGTCTGTGTCAAATTTTGACAGCAAAATGCGGTCAATTTGGTACCAAACCCTATTCGACTGCAGTTCCATGCCAAATCCAGGCCAAACTCTGGCTTCCCAATAGAGGGCGCTCTGAGATCTTTATTTAATGTTATAAATTTCACATCAAATAAATGTATATTTGAACACCGTTCCGGAGGTCCATTTTGGAATTCCACTCAAGGGTTAATATCCACAACTAATCTAACCTATTTCGTCTAGCGGCATTATTTACCAGTTTGCTTCTCAGCAACTTTCAAAGTGAATCCTTCCAGCAAGGTAGGATCGCTTCTTCCCTTCGCGTTGACAGCGTACAAGATCATATTCAGCACTTTCCCAGGTTCTAGATCTTGGACGGTGAAAGCTGCACTTTCTCTAGACGTGACGTTAGCTTGCAGCTTTCCCGTGGCTTGGTCGAACACTTCCAGGAGAAAATGTTGCGGTTGTCCTCCGTCGAATCCGGCGAAACACTCGACCGACAATGACTTTGTCGTTTGGTTCGACAGCGTGCAGTTGTAGGGCGATTCCGGTTTGCCTGTTAACAATGTAATTGTGTCCCTTGGAGTAGATCAAATGTGAGGGTGAGAATAGCATTCTTCTCTTCATCTACTTTTCTACTAAATTTTCTACTAAACAGCTCTGATGTAGAGTATATTCGAATTAACATTACAATACTTCTGACTGTGTGAATGTAGTATTTTTTTAGTAATTAAGAAGACCGAATGAACAAGTAGTTTTTTACTGAATGAGAACGCAAGTGCTGACACACAGCATTTAACAAAAGCTTGACATTTCGTAATGACTCGGGCGTCTGGTGCCAACAGCCATAAATATTCTTTGACAAGGGACCATACCGGCGGGAATGATGTGAAACACGCAAGCATTTTTCTGTTGGCCAGCAGTGTTACTGGCCGAGCAGTAAACCATGCCATAGTCCATTTCGCTCATCGGTCTGTACGAGAGAAGATTCTCCATGTGTGACGTCGAATTCTGGTAACGCGACGGGGACACCTCCGTCAACTCTTCAGTATTGTTGAAAGTCCACCGGAAGCTGAGAGGAGGTGGATAAGCATCCACCTTGCAAACTATTTTAGCGTCTTCCATCTTCGTTACACCGTATATTCGCTTCTGATCCGGCACGCAGATTGGTTTGTCTGTAAATGCAAAGTATCGAGGGGTTTGGCGTTCGACTTTTTACCAGGGGAGATTAGTATGTGGTGGATATAGAGCTTACACATAATTTTCAGTTCCACGTTGTTGCTGTAACCATCTCCTTCGACGTTGCTGGCAATACAAGTATAATTTCCGGCCTGGAAGCGATTGACCTCCCTCAAAGCGAGACTGTACTGCTGCACTATCACGCCGTTCTTCGCGTTATTTTGAATCACGTTACCCTGAGAAAAGGCACACTTTACTGGATAATAGTCGTGTTGCGACACAATTCTATAAATGACATCCTTTCCCGCGGAATTCAATTCGGTGCCAGAATTATGCGATTGCAAACTAATGACAAGTGGCAACAGCAGACTCAAATCCACATAATATGAGTTTAGTATAATGTAAGTTTAACATAATGTAAGTTTAGCATAATGTAAGTTTAGCATAATGTAAGTTTAGCATAATGTAAGTTTAGCATAATGTAAGTTTAGTACAATGTAAATTTACTATAATGTAAGTTTAGTATAATGTAAGTTTGGTACAATGTAAGTTTAGTACAATGTAAGTTTAATCTAATGTAAGTTTAGTATAATGTAAGTTTAACATAATGTAAGTTTAGCATAATGTAAGTTTAGCATAATGTAAGTTTACTATAATGTAAGTTTAGTATAATGTAAGTTTGGTACAATGTAAGTTTAGTACAATGTAAGTTTAATCTAATGTAAGTTTAGTATAATGTAAGTTTAACATAATGTAAGTTTAGTATAATGTAAATTTACAATAATGTTAGTTTAGTATAATGTAAGTTTATGTAAGTTTAGTATACAGAAAGGTAAGAGGCCCAACTGTCCCTGCTGTGAGGCCCTACTGTGGGTTTCCTAATTACTGTGCCTATATTAATTATTCTTATCTTTAAAGCATAATGCTTATTAAAATAGAGATATTACATTTCTTTCATTAAAATCAGTTAATACGCATACGTGTTATTTAATATTCGTTATGCTTTAAAAATAAGTATTATTGTTACAGGCACAGTAATCGATACCTCCACAGTAATTAGGTTCCTTACCCTAAAGTGTATAACGTAACTTTCTGAATTTTATAATAATTATGAGATTAAATAAATTGTGATTTGATTTATGGAGTGAGAGTTAATATTGAATTGCGTTATCCTTTAAATTGGGAATTCATGTATGGAACAAGCTAATTATAAATGGTATTGTTCTTTAAATTGGATATTGATTTCCGAAACAAGCTGATCATGATTTGTAATATTTTCCAAACTGGAAATTGGCTTGTTTAATCAGCTGAATGAATTGTATCATTTTAGGAGATTCTACTTAACCGGGATGAAAATATAGAATATTAATTACTGGAGAATAATGAATACACTTCAACTAACATTATGCTTCCATATTACTTTGTAAGGATCGGGATTGGCATTGATTTTGCACTCGAAGTAGACGTCATCCCCCTCTTCGATGTCGTCTGGATTCATGTTCGACCCTAATTCCAGATGTAAAATTGGAACGACTGTAATGAAATAATAATGGTTAATAATAAGTTAGAGAACAATATTTTGTATATTATTCTACACTGAATTTGTGTTCTGATTGCTACTCCCAATTAGGGTGCAAGACAGATTTGGGTAATTTATTTAGCACTGAATACTATTTAGACACCGGAGCACTAAACGTTCTACTTTGTTTATAATGTTGAATAAGATACTCTCTATGGTGTACTTACAGTACACGTTTAATTTCCACGTATCCTCCAGCATAGCCCGGTGAACTTTCGTGTTCTCCGCCCGGCAAGTAATTACTTTGTCGTGATCAAGTAATGTCGGTTTGAAAATTAGCGTGGAGCTCGTCTTGTTGCCGTCCTCGGATACCTTTAATGTCAAAGTTACACTCCACCTTAATATTATGCGCAAACTCCCCTTGAAAAAATAATGTATATTACCAGGATATCTGAGAAATATTATCTACAAACAAAATAACAATAAATAAAATAGAGCAAACTAGACCAAAACAGAATAAAACAAAAATGAATTGAATAAAGTAGATCAATCTACAATAAACCCAGTGAACAATTTCCTCTGAATTTGCCACCAAAATTTATCTACAAATTCCTATCCATCTTTTTGTTGCGTTAGGCTCGGTTTTTGGTGCAAAGTTTGCATGCAAAATTCCATGCCAAATTCAGGCCAAACCTTGGCTTCGTTGCAGAGGGCAGGTCGGTCGCACCAAGAGCGGACCTAACCTTACTCTAGGAGGGAAAACGGAATTAAATTACTGAAAATACATGAAATTTCAAATTCTACAATTTAGAAGTTTAAATAAAATTCCATTTTCCCTCCCACAACTAGGTTTACTCCGACTTTGTCCGATACTTGCTCTTAGATCAAGGTTAGGTCCACTCTTAGTGCGACCGACCTGCCCTCTGTAACGAGGCCAAGGTTTGACCCGAATTTGGCATGGAATTTGCCTAAAAACTTTGCACTCAAATTCCGATCCATCTGTTTCCGCATTTGGCTAGGAATTTGTCGCTAAAATACAACGAATCGCAATAATTTACAACGAAATACAATCAAATATAATGAAAAATAATGAAATAAAATATAACGAAGGTTAACCAAATATAGAGAAGTACAATGAAGTACAATTCAGTACAACGAAATAGAATGAAGTAGAACGCAGTACAATAACATATAGGGAACTACAATGAAATACTATGAAACGTATATCAATTTACAACAAAATACAAAAAAAAAAACATATAGCGAAGCCAATTCAAGTGCAGTGGAATGTGTACAATTAAATTCGATAGTATGAAACGTAGTACAATGAAATATAACAAAATAGAATCATATACAATATGACACAACGAAGTGCACTATGCAGCACGCTGCCTTCCCACTATAGTGACATAGAACAGATATACAGCGAAGCAAAAAGACGTGCAATAAAATTGAATGGGATTCAATAAAATATAATGAAGTCTGATGAAACACGATGAAGTCTGATGAAACACAATCAAGTGTGACGAAACACAATGAAGTGCAATGGAGTATAATAAAACATGATAAAATAGAGGGCGGTATAACGAAGTATGATAAAGTGTACACAGTGAAGTGCAAGACAATATAGTGTCTACTCGATAATTGTCCAAAACACGGGTCTGGCCAGGGACTATATCATGTTTGGTGTCATTTTCATTAGAAAAATGCCACGAATATGTTGGCGAAAGTCCCATAAAAAACAATAATGAAAAATGAAGAGGTTTTGTTATTGGATTAGTAGTGGTCTCCTGGTTTCACACCGATATACCCTAATCGCATTACGTTTATACTTCTCGTTATAGCCCGCGGTAGCAGGGATAGTTCCGCGACGTTTATCGTCCAGGCCTTGGCGACATATACAGAGAAATTATAGGCTAGATATTTGGGACATTCATCGAGTAGAGACTGTGCAACGAAGTAAGAGAATATGCAATTAAATACGCAATTAACATGCAATTAAAGAAGCGCAGTCTAGTGTAACGAAATAAAATAAAGCACAACGAAATACAGTGAAGTGCAGAAGGTTGCAATGAAGTATACTGTAAAGTGCAACGACGTGGAACGAAATGTAATATAAAGAAGTACAACGAAGTCCGGGGAAGTGTAATGAAATTTGATGAAATTTGATGAAATTCGATGGAGCACTATGAAATATAATAAAGTGCAATGGAACGCAGCGATATATAATGAAGTGCAGTTGAACACAATAAAACACAATCAAGCGCACCGTGGTGGAATGAAGTACATTATAGGGCAACGACTTGGAACGAAATACAATTAAAGAAGTATTGGGTTGGAACGAAAGTTTTCGGCGTTTTAAAATTAAAATTCACAGTTAAAATTAGCATATTTACTCATAGGTTTATTCAACAGTTTATTTTCCATTCCGTTCTATTACGTTTGTTGAGGTAACTCGTGTTATCGAATAAATATCATAATTTCATCTACAAATTTTAATTTAAAAAAATACAGGCCACTCGACTACAGATGGGAGAAAATTTAAGGAGTGGTTCTCCGGGACAATATAAAACGAAAATGAAGAATACAAAATTTGGCTTCATTGTTCAGTTATTAATCATTAAAAATCCGCCTAAAATACGGCAACCCTACTAACGGATGCGCGCCTCTATAACGTGTACACAATGGACACCTCTGTTGACCGGGTTGCCGCATTCCAGGCGGATTTTTAATCCTTAATAACTAAAAGACGAAGCAGAAATCGCAAATTTTTTATTCTTCGTTTTCGCCTTATATTGTCATGGAGAGCCAGTAGCACCTGCAGCCGAATAGCCTGCACATAAATAAACAAGTACAACGTGATCCAATGATCCACAAAGAAGTGCAATAGAGTATAACCGGATGAAGAACAATGGCACACCGGTTGAATAAATTAAACTAGAATACATTGACACCTTCTCGGTATGGTTGGTCAACATTCTGCCATCCATGTACCAGAACAGCTTCGCAGGAGGCCTGGATCCCACGGTCACGCAGTTCATGTCGTGTTTTCGATCAGCGCTGAGGGGTGCGTGATCGTTGCTCACTATCGTCACGCTCAGCGGCTTCACTGAAGCATGAAAACGTGCGGAATTATTAATAAAAGTCGAAGATCGCAATCAATGCGCGGTATCAACGCGATCTGCGAAATTATAAACACGAGCTCACGGTGCATTTCGATTGCCACCGACGCGGAAACTGGTTGGCTGATGTTGTTGTTCGAGGCCTGACACGTGAACACAGCATGCAGGTCCGCCCTGGAGAGTTGTCTCACGATTAGGGTGTTCCTGCGAAGCGCTGGGAACTCGCCCGGCTCGTCCTTCGAGTCCAGCAGCATCTCGCCTCGCCACCATCTCACTCTCGGCTCCGGTCGACCTGAAAAATTTTACGCAATCGTTGCACGTCCATTTTTCAACGGAATAGAAAATTCACGCGATAGTTTGAACCCTCCTGGTTCAGACAAAAAAAAGATCAACTGGATCCGACGAGTAGTTCCCGAGATAAAAATGATCGAAGCGCGACCGATCCCTTCGCGCAGAGAAATAACAACTATCGAGATTCAATTGTTTTTTTTTTCTTAAACCAATTGAAAGTCAGCAAAGCGATGACTTAAACCCCCCTTAATTTTGCATGTTAAACAACATTGTTTGCACGTGGTTTTGGAATCGTTTGGTCTCGATTGGAAAAAGCGATCTACTTGGAACGGACTCGTCGGCGAACGTGTGTGTTCGGGAATTAATCGAGGAACAATTGTAACGGAGGAATCCTAAGGCTTTTTAGTTTGATTGTGGACTATGTCAACAATTGCTGCAGGATACCGACGACGCTACAGAAAAAGTACTATCGCAGTGTCCATGTTGTTTCGAGCCAGAGAGATCGGATGGATTGGAAGGATGGAGTGTTTGCAAACCATTACCGACTGTTTGAACAGACGAAATTTATCGGTGTGTACTAAACATCCAGCGATTACTATCGTCGGGAGGATTAAAAAAAAACAAAGCGGGAAACATGGTCGCGCGAAGAAAGTTTTCGAGACTAAAAACGATGAAATAATACTCACCCCCGGTGACCAGACACTGTAGCTTCATGTCTCCGCCTTCTTCGTATGGTCCTGCTACTGCTGTCACTGTCTTACCGAGCTCGTCGATTATGTTTGGCTTATGTGGTGGCACTGGAGAGAAGGGAAAAGATTCATTAATGGTATAATAAACCATGAAGTGGCTGTTTTTGTTTATTATTATTTCCAATTATTTCAATCTCTAGATCTCGATCTCAATTTCAACTATCATCCATCACAATGGAAACTTGTTTTAATGTTCGAATTTTATTTATTTTAAATTTCAAGTTGCAATTACAACTACAGTGTTCTATATATGTCGCAAACGTCTACCGGACAAAAGTCCCAGAACTATCCCCACCACCGCGGGGAATACCTCGTGAGTGGCCAAGAAAAGAATAGTAATCTCCTGGCCGATACATGTCCGTGGCTAGACCCGTGTTTTGGACAAGTATCGAGTAAGCACTGTATAATTGTAATTTTAATTATATTTGCATCGTTTCGTATTTCCATGATTTTTATCTGAACTTTAATCAATTGTAAATGATGTTCTTGGAACGCTGGGTCAGAGATGACCCGGACCTTGTTTCCCAATGGCCACCGGGACGCGTACAAAGGAGAAATAATTGACTTTCTAATTTACAAAAAGCGTAATAGCATGATTCGATGGACATTAACCCATTTCGTTCTCTAGGTTTATTTAATGAAATTACATTCTACGTTTTCAATTAGTGCTTCTCCGAGGAACTATTTATTCGAAGCTCCATCATCGTCCCGGAGATTAATTGATAAATTCCGTGCACGCTGCCGCAATTTTTGCACCGACTACGTCGAAACACGATCGCGTAGAATTGTTCTTCAGTGTTTTAACGTTGTACGGTTTTAGTGCAAATCATTGGAAGCGATGTTACCTCATAAAAATATGTATAAACATATGCTCGAATAAAGACATTTATTCAATTATGAAAGCATCGTTACAGCTTCAATAATTGTCACCGAAAGAACACGCTAATTACAACAGGGGAGCAAGCTCCGATAACCTTGACCTTAACAGAAACAAATTATTGCTAATTATCATTTTTACTCAAACTTTCGACTTTGAAAAATTGATTCAATCAATAACAATAAGAAACGGACGTCTATTTTTATTAATTCATAACATTCTAAGGAATATTGGGCGACAGCTAAGAACATCAAGATATTACTCAGGCGAGTGACCTTGACAATATATGTCAATGTCAAGGTCATTAGAGCTAGCTCCCTGTTTTATATAATTACTATACTGCGGATCTTTATGCATTTATAACAAAATTGAGTAGATAAAATTTAAAATTGTAGGAAAATTTAAAAAATTTCAACATGCTATTAAAATTAGCAAGTGAAGAAATAACATTATACTTAGTTTCCATTGCTTGTAATCGATCAAGAGAATTTTTATTTTGCATAAAGATCTGCAGTATAATAATTAGCAATACTTATTTTTAGTAATTGTTTTTCAACGAGTCTGTTATTATTAAGTTAACGTTATTAAGAAAATGTTGTCTACCAACCTATCACCGTGAGATGGATTCTGGAGTTTCTGGTAGGGCTTTTGGAAAAGTCCACGCGACACCTGTATTCGCCCTCGTCTCTCTCCTTGATGTGATTTATATTTAAGGTGGCCGGTTCCGTGACCGTTCTGAAAAATGCTCGGTCGTTCAGGTGATCCTTATCGTTCCAATGGGAGGCCTCCGAGTGTTTGCCCCTCATGTCGTAACTGGAACAAAGTATTTCCGAATCCTTCATTAGTCACCGTTGCATATTTAATAAGAGAACATACCGAGAAACCCCTTCGACGAATGAAACTAACGGGATCGATCGTAATAGATATCTAACCGTAAAAATGGAACTTAGTTAAATAATGATAGCAGTTTAGATAAATTGATTTTATACGTAGAAGTGTTACATAACACTGAATATTAATTGGAATATATTTGCTTTGCTTTAAATAATTTCACATTCGTGTTTCAATCTCAATTATTTCAAATTTATATTCCAAATTATTACAAACTCATATATCAATTGCAATCACTTCGAATTCATACTTCCATTGCAATTATTTCAAATGCACATTTCAATTACAGTTTCAATTATTCCAATTGCACATTTCAATTCCACTTCCAATTATTCCAATTGCACATTTCAATTCCACTTTCAGTTATTCCAAATGCACATTTCAATTCCACTTTCAATCATTCCAAATGCACATTTCAATTCCACTTTCAATAATTCCAAATGCACATTTCAATTCCACTTTCGATTATTCCAATTGCACATTTCAATTCCACTTTTAATTGTTCCAAATAATGCAAATTTCAACTCCACTTTCAATTATTCCAATTGTATATTTCAATTCCATTTTCAACTATTGTAAATGCATATTTCAATTCCACTTTCAACTATTGTAAATGCATATTTCAATTCCACTTTCAATTATTCCAAACAAACATTTCAATTCCACTTACAATTATTTCAATTTCAAAGTCAATCGAATTTGCACTTTTGATTTTCGGGTCCAGCAAGACCCAGGCGTCGCGGCGAGTTAAACCTGTTTTTGAAAAATGAAGTGGTGGCATTGCAATGTAGTTTTTCGGATTTCAGGTACTGTCTTCTAGAAAAGTGACGCTAATCTCGCTAACACTGGCTGGAGCTTTATCAGAGGCTCGAGTATCGCACTAACACCAACACGTGTCGCGTGATGGTTCACTATTAAGAGTGTACCTGTTCATGTTCCGGATCGATAGTCGTCGACCAGAGATTTTAATTGGTCAGCTGGACAATTAAAAATCGGGTGGAGACCTAGCCTAACCTCGACTTTAGACAGCAACTCTGTTTACAGTACAACAACGTTAAAAGCGTCGAATAATCACTATTAATCGTTTCGAAGAAAACAATTATTTTTGGTCTGTAATATAGGATAGTATAGTTCTGCCGTTAACACGATCACTGTTACGCAATCATGATTTACCAACGGCATCATGGGAGTCATCGGAGATTGATTATGACGTTAATTACACTGACGTAACCAACAATGTTTTTCGATATTTGTTGATATTATATCGTGGTGTATACAGAATAGTATGTAGAAGTTTATGTGAATATAATTTTCTGTTTGACGCGAGTTAAATGATTAATCATTACGTTTCCGGTGTCTAACGGTGCAAAGATTTGTGCCAGGATCTTTTTTAAAATTTCATCTTCAGATCCTTACGTCTCCTTTAAGGATATCATCCTTCGAGGAGACTTCCTGAAAGTTTCAAGTTAAACCGATTAACATTTACCGAGCCGAGTTCGGTCAGTGCTTTGACACAGTAACCCGAAAGAACGTAAAAGTTTGAATTTATATAAAAATATAAATAAATATCTATCAGATCGCTGCACCGACTTCTTTTGCAAAAATACTTGGAATTCTGAATTCTAATCGTTGAAAAAGCTGGCTTTGGAAAAGTGGCCGGAGCCTCGACAATTCTTAATTGTTTTCGCAAACAATTTGCAACTTGGCTTTGAACAATGCCCGTAACAATTTCTTTTAAAACACCATTCGAACTCAAAATTAATAATTGAGAAAAGGTTCGCTGGAAAAACGGCGATATCTTTGACAATTACTCATATATTTTAATAAAAGAAAATTTGCACTGCTGGGTCAAAGTATGATCTTTCAAACGCGAAAGCATTGATGATCCGATAAAAAATGCCTGTACAACAATTTATTTTAAAAAGCGATTCAAATTCGACATAATTGAGAAAAGGTCCTCTGGAAAAACTGCGATATCTTTCACAATTACTCATATATTTTAATAAAAAAAATTCGCACTGCTGGTCCGAAGTACGATCTTTTAAACGCGAGAAGAATTCATTGCGAGAGATTAACAAACTTTCTTTAAAAAAAGAAGTCTAGTGTACCTTTTAACACTTGTCGAACAGAAACTGTATTCATTGAAATTCGAAAATGTTTCATAACGTTTCGAATGGAATTCGTGGAATCCTGACTTATCAGTGTCTGATGTATCCTCCACCCCCCCCCCCAAAGGCAGGAGTGTTTAAATCGGTGGAATCGGAGCACAGATTCGAGGAGCTGGCCTTATCTTAACGCGGTCGGTTTCGAGGCGGAGGAAGTCGATCCGGCAAGTCCGGCAGAAGTGTAGATCGAATATCGATACCCGCGAGGGACAGAGCCGGAAGTCGGTACCTTTCAGGATGTCCCTGGCAGTCGGGAAACTGGCATAAACCCGCTAAAATATTTCTTGCTCTGGCCGGGGACGCGCGTGTGCGTACACTGCGCGCGCGTTCGCAGAGCGTTAACTCGCCAACTCGCTGGAAGGAACAATAAGGCAATAGTTTGTAACGCTGCGGCGGCCACTTGTGCAATTGTTGAAAACTCGATCGCTCCGAGGCATTCATAGATACGTCCGTAGCCGCCATACACCGCCGCCGAGCGGGAACTCGATTTGCGAAATTTCAAAGGGGAGTTATTCAGAAGCGAAAAATATTGTGTCCTACTTAAGCAATCTCCATAATCGTCGATCAACATATTTATCGAAAACGCGCAGCTCGGCGCCGCGCGTGCGATACGTCCGAACGCGTTAAATGATTTTCAATTAACCGCCGCGCCGCAACGTGCTCCGCGCGTAGCGGCGGTTTTTAACATTCTGCATACATATTGTATACTTTTTGCAGTTCTTTAGGAAATTTTTGGTTCAAAAATTTTTAAAATATCTTGAAAATTGTGGAAATTATAAACATTTTTCTTAGAACCCAAACACGCTAAAGCTAGGAGGGTTCATGTCGCAAGAACGTGGTGAAATATTTGAAAAACGATGAATGGGAACAACAAAAAATCGGCTTTCTGCTTTTCTCTAAATATTATACAATTCTTTGGGAAATTTATGGCTCAAGAATTTTTTAAATATCTTGAAAATTGTGGAAATTATAAACATTTTCTTAGAACCCAAACTCTGAAGCTAGGAGGGTTCAATGTCGCACGAACTTGGCGAAACATTTGAAAAACATGAATGGGAACAACAAAAAATCAACTTTCTGCTTTTCTCTAAATATTCTACAATTCTTTGGGAAATTTGAGGCTCAAGAATTTTTTAAATATCTTGAAAATTGTGGAAATTATAAACATTTTCTTAGAACCCAAACTCTGAAGCTAGGGGAGTTCATGTTGCAAGAACGTGATGAAACATTTGTAAAAACATGAATGGGAACAACAAAAAATCGACTTTCTGTTTTTCTCTAAACATTCTACAATTCTTTAGGAAATTTTTGGCCCAAGAATTTTGGAGACATCTTGAACATTGTGGAAGTTATAAACATTTTCTTGGAACCCAGACACGCTGAACCTAGTGGGGTTCATGTCGCACGAACGTGATGAAACATTTGTAAAAACATGAATGGGAACAACAAAAAATCGACTTTCTGCTTTCCTCTAAACATTCTACAATTCTTTGGGAAATTTCTGGCCCAAAAATTTTGGAGACATCTTGAACATTGTGGAAGTTATAAACATTTTCTTGGAACCCAGACACGCTGAACCTAGTGGGGTTCATGTCGCACGAACTTGGCGAAACATTTGATGAACATGAATGGGAACAACAAAAAATCGGCTTTCTGCTTTCCTCCAAATATTCTACAATTCTTTGGGGAATTTCTGGCTCAAGAATTTTGGTGTTAGCACAAAAATGATGGAAGTTATGCGGATTCAAAGATCTGAATGCTAAAGCAAGAGGACACTTTCACAATCATAAATACCTCGACAATGTAGAAAAATTGTTAAAAATACTGAGATTACCTATAAATAGGCGTGATGTCGTTCTTGTACCACACGACCAAGATGGCGGAGTCATTGTCTCTGGGTGGCTTGATGTCGCAAGGTAGTTCAGCAGTGCCTTGAATCACAGCCCTGGCTGTGACAGCTGGTCCTGCAACGGGAAACAATTTTCCGTGAAAACTATGACAGAGAAAACAGGATAATTTTGTTGCTAGTACCCGGTTCGACGTCAAAGAGCAAATATATTAAAATGTTATTATTCGGGTAGCGCAGCCGCCGACGCGACGTATCTTCAGGCGGATTCGCTAAAGGCAGACACGCTAATTCATACCCTGTGAATCGAGTTTTCTCGTCAAACGAATCCTCTCATCACTCTTCCAGTAATATAACCGTGTGCTCTCTCGTTAATGAGTGAAATGTTTTCATTACGGTAATATACCCTCCGTTTTCCTTCGGTTTGCAATGATTCCTTCCTTCATCGATGCTCCTCAATTAGCTGACATAATATTTGCAAAAGACACCGTCGGTGTGTATTTAGATTCCGACTTGGTCGCAGCAATAGTGGCAATACGTTTTATTTAACAATTTTTCTAATTTTGTATTTCACTGTTCTGAATTTTTAATTTTCTAGGGTACCAAATATTAATTAAATTGTGATAGAAACTGCCTAGACTTTAATCTGAAATAAAGATTTATGAATTGTGTAGTATAAATATATTTCTTGGCAGTTTACAAAAATTTGTGAATACTGGAAAAATATAAGCAGCCCATGCAAACGCAATTAGAAATGATTTCTGGTTCTTTGAATAGAGTTTAACCTTAGCGAGTAATTTCTCGGGAAGACAGAAAATAAATATTCTAGTGTAGATTCAAGAATAAAATTTCATTGCACAAGGGATAAATAAAGATCTTAAAGCTTGATCCAAGAGTACCAGGTGGCAACTGGCTTAAACAAGCAATCGTTAAAGCCATTCCTGGACAATGATCCTTCGGCAATGTCCGGCAGGTTTATCTTTCTTGACCGGCGAAGCCTTAACTATCCCCGTACTTCGAAATTAGTTTCGGCTGAGAGCCCCGGGGTGTTTTGCAAAAGTCATTAATTGGAATCCAATAACCTAGCCCGGTATGGGAGAAGTATGGCAGAACTGTCCACTGTACGCATCAGAACTTCCGGTTCCTCCCGCTTGTCTCTGTATTAACATTCGATTGCGCTTTAACTAACTTTACAACTACATTATCACCCACATGCCACTTTCGTAGTTTTATTAATTACGGGAGGGTCCGAGGAATTGATTACCGCCAAAAACACGCGTGGAGCTCTTATGGTTGAAGCATAATCCATTTTCAAAGTAAGAGAATTGATCGATGTCATTTTATAAGCGCGAAAAAAGCTTGCAAAGAAATGACTACATCTTTGACATCGATTAACATTCTTTTACGAAAAAAATTTGAGAGCTGTACTAAAGTATGATCCTTCGAATGCAGGAAGTTTCATCTTGAAAGATCCAAAAGTTTTTCTATAAAAAATTATTATTGCGTGAATCTAGGCTTGAAATTTAAACAGTTGACACAACACGACCTGCGTAAAATCACTATACCTTCGATACTGGTCAATATTTTCTGACGGAAAAAATCTGAGAGCAGCAATAAAGTATGATCCTTCGAATGCAGAAAGTTTCATTTTGAAAGATCCAAAGGTTTTTCTACAAAAAAATATTATTGCATCAATTTAAACTTGAAATTTGAACAGTCGACGACACGACCTGCCGAAAAATCACTATAATTTCCATACTGATCAATATTTTCTGGCGGCAAAAATCTGAGAGCTGCACGAAAGTGGGATCTTTCGAACGCAAAAAAATCGTTTCGATGTATTTCCAAGTTTTCTTAAAAAAAAAAAAAATTCGCTGCATCAATTTACTTCGATCCTCGGAAGACTCTGTGACCTAACCTCCTAACACTGTACCTAAATCAATATCCCAACTTTTCTATTTTTAGTAATTACAGAAGAGTCCAAAGAACGATTTGCAGTTGAAAATGTTGATGTAGCTCTTACGGTTGAAGTGTAAGAAATGTTCAAAGTTGAATGAAAAATCGAATCTACATCGACAAAGTTCGAGACGTTATGGTTGATTGACAGCGTCGTGGGAGAAAGTCATCACTGCGTCGAAAAGGAGGGAGAATGAGGAAGTATAATAACCGGCCTTGAGATCGCAGTTACGTCACTTTATTCAATCTCACGCAGTACGGATAATCCCATCAACCGGCGTTTCCAGCTTAATAAACCTTCGTAACAGGATGCCCGGAAGCTCGTGGCCGATGATATCGCTGCTGACGTCAACGGGAATATCCATTATAATCGGTAAACACCCTCGCGAATGTATAGGCAATAAATTAGAACGAACCCGATATATCTAAGGCAACGACGGACTGATTAGAGCCCGAAACTGCCTCAGAAAGTCAGTTGCATTGCTTCGACTGCAATCGGTTGCAGTTTCCGAACGGATACGTGCACGTTGCAGCAGCATATGTTCACTAAATTTATCATTTCACATTTTACGTACAGCTAGCAGTCTCTTGTAAAACAAACAAACAATTTTTACCGACGGTTTAAATATCAAAAGTGTGATAATTAACACTGGATTTACGGGACCCGTCAAAATGACGGATTCTAATATTTTTAAATTGCAAATATTGAGATTTTGAAATTTTGAAAAATGCATCCATGAGCAATTATTTAACAAATTGATTTCTTTGGGTATGTATTATTAAAAAAATGGCTACAAACTTTGATCGATACATTCATGTTATTTTTAGAAAGTAATGTAAAATTTAAACGAGGATTAAAATAAAAATTGTTTGCATTAATTTAGAGACTGATATTTGAATTGTTTTATGCATTTGTTACTCCAGGAGCTGAATATGTAAGAAATAATAATATAGGAGTGTTGAAAAAGCTGGACAGATCTCTACTGTATCGTAAAATAACTGGAATTGTTAATACAAAGACGTTAAATTGATTTTAGATGGGTTTAAAAACTGGCTTTCGTCGAGTTCAATGTGGAAACGAATTAAAAGTAATTTTCTTCTATCCCATTGCTAAGTGCAATTTTCATCTAATTTTCCGGAGTAGCAGATTTCACTTTAATGTAGACCTTATGCAAAGTATAATTTGTTATTGTTTCGTTACGGGAGTTCAACCGAGCGATTATTTCTATTATTTCTATTCGCGCTGGTGGATTGTATTTTAAAGCAGGGTTCGCCATGTGAAGTATACTTATCTCTTCTTTTATTGCGAGAGATAAAACGATTATCTCTTTTAATTCTCTTGATAGATTTTATTTTAATTTTATCAAGTGCTGTACAGCTTCCCCTTATTTTATTATAGATCAAATTAAACGTGGCTGGGTCACTAAAAATGACCGAATTTTAATAGACTTTTATGCAACTAAGAAAAAAGGTAGACATATAAATTACAATAAGACAGAAGTGTCAAATAAATTTTAGACAGGTCCATTT
This sequence comes from Halictus rubicundus, assembly GCF_050948215.1. Lineage (NCBI taxonomy): Eukaryota > Metazoa > Arthropoda > Insecta > Hymenoptera > Halictidae > Halictus > Halictus rubicundus. The sequence goes on along the minus strand of NC_135159.1, from coordinate 9,393,244 downwards.
TATTGGTAGCTGACCGGAATTGTTAGTTCAAAGTCGTGAATTTAATTTCAAACGAGTTTAAAGGTCCATATATAAATATTGTCATTTTATTATAAATATTTTATATTACCATATTAATATATAATATTGCTATATTAATATATACACTAGTACTATATTATTCCATACAGGAATGGATTAAGAATAATTTTCTTTTCGATTATTATGCAGTTCTGATTGTTCCGTGCAATTCCTCGCAGTGACAGATCGCACTTTTAGATTTCAGGTGAAAATCGCGGGAACATCGTGTTTACGGGGAGAATCGTTTTGCAAGGTTGCAGCAATGCGAAATCTGCGAGTCCGCATTAAAATGATTACAAACGGAAAACCATAAGAAAGGGCGCGACGATAGGCGATGGAAAAACAAAGTCCCGCCGTAGATAGACTTCTCTTTATGGGAAATGGATCCGGAGGAAGAACTGATAAATCTTCCTGTCGTTCTGAACGACGGCTGAATCGTTTATCTGGATTTAATCGTTCTGAACACCTGGCATGCATGGATCCATGGCACTTTAATTTTGCCGTCCAGTTTTTACCGTCTACGATCCCTTTATACCCTCGTTAATTTTCTTGAAATACTTTCTCGGGGCGGCGATCGCGCACCCCCCCCCCCCGCCCTTCTGGAAGAAAAGGCAAACAATGATCAAGAAATTTTAATCAACTCCTGATCATATTTTTTTCGACGGAAATGCTGTTCTTCTTCCTCGCGAAATTCAATTCGTTCTGAAAGGAGACTTCATCTTGTAACGGACTTGAGATATCAAAAGGAAGCGTAGGAAATCATTTTTATGTAATAACTTCGAGCACGGAATTAGTTCAACATTCAGTTTGACGTAAGTGATCGATTTCACAAGCAGTTCGACTGATTAAGTTCGTAATAAAGCAGGAGGATACTTCCGAGGGAATATTATCCAATAAATTATTATTTATACAACAATGTCAATAGGAGAAATGAAAATATCTCTTGTCAACGCGTGCGAGACATTCTCCCGATTAAAACGACTCCAAACACGAAGCAATTCGGATCATATTTACTCGTTCAATCCGCGATAAAGTAGAACCTCGATTATCCGAACTAATCAGTGGAACGTGTGTCCTTGAAACCTGTACCTTATTCGTACATTGAGTCTTGGTTGCACATAATTGCTTCAGATTTTTATATGATCACTTTAAATCTCACTGTTTCCGTATAAAACACATCCACCTGGAGAATTCAGAGATCGGTTCGGATAATCGAGGTTCCACTTTATCGCGGATTAAACGCGTAAATACGATGCAAATGGCATCGTGTTTGGTATCATTCTAACCGGAAAAATGTCAGGAATACGTTAGTGAAACCTTCGTGAAAGAATAATTGAAAGCAAAAGAGTCCCAGTCAAAAAACCAACCTCGTGACATATCAGACTTCTTAGAAATCGAGCTTTCGGGCCCCTGAAGTGCTTTAATTTTACACGAACATCGTGCACATCTTCTTCGTACATACTTAGACTTCGCTATAACTTATTTGTACCTTTAGACAAATTTCTCGGAAACCCAGGATTCGAGGAAAATCGCGATTTGCGTCCGCCGGAGGCTCGTGTTTAGAGCAATTATTGTGGAAGCGTGCGGCCGTGTTAATTATTCTGGCAGAGTATGATAGATTCGCGGGAGGAAAGCTGTCGCGGTCGCATTGGGTCTGCGAAGACCGTTTCGCCTGATCCCCGAAGACGGTCTATGCAAATGGCAATGAATATGCATCGATAAGTCGGCGACCAACCGCTCCGAAAATAATTCCTTCGGATTTATCGACTCGAAAGCTGCGAGGGAGAGAGCGAGAGAGAGAGAGAGAGAGAGAGAGAGAGCGCTGACACGAACTGCGAGTTCATTCTTCGCAGCATTACAAACAGAGCGACGTTCGGTTCTGATACTCTTTATAATGCAATAATCTTTTTTGTTTCGCGTTTCAAACCGAACGCAAAAAGTAGAAAGTTCGCGGTCCTCTCGACAGTTAATAGGAAACAGGAAGGTGGATTAAAACTTGCGTAATTAAAACTTGTACCTTTGCAAAAGTGCGACAATAACTCGACCTGTCCGAACAGGGAATTTAATATTACACTCTTTTTGTCGGATCACAAAAGAAACGTTCGGGGGGGGGGGAGGTGCGGGGTGGTTATAGAAATGCTGTCTAGGAAATCGACCAACCGGACAACGCTAAATCGGTACTAGAAACTGGATCATCCTTCAGCTGATAGCTGTCTATCAATTAAAGCTGATCTGGGTCGTCGAGTATTACAGGGTGTCCTAAAATTGTTACAATTGAAAGGTCAGATTCCCGAGGTTATTTCAAGCAACTTTTTCTTTTGCGAAAATGTTATCCGTGGCCTCGTTAAGGAGTTATTAACGAAAAACACGGGGCCAATCACAGCGCGGCTACCGGTGCGTGTGACGTCAGCGTTGGCCGAGCCGGAATCCGTCTATCGTAGCCGCGCTCCGATTGGTCCGTGTTTTTCGCGAATAACTCGTTTACGAGACCTCGGAGGACATTTTTGCAAAGGAAAAAGTTGCTTGAAACAACCTCGGGGATCAGCCCTCGCAAGCACAACAATTTTGGTACAGTCTGTATTGTCACTTGTTCGAAACACTGCGCAGCACCGCGTCGCCCGAAATTTTGTTCTCGCAATTTTCGCTAAACTAATTCGCCTCGTTACGAAATTTTTATACCCCCGTGTATTTCCCCGCTCTCGAAAATAATTTTTTCCCGCCGCGCCGCTGCGTGATCATAAATTCCGCGGAGCAAACAATGCGAGCTTTAATTTTTACACTTTCATTTGCGAAATGGATATTTATTAACGGTCTGATGGGAGTTTCTGCGCGGAATTTTTCATATCGGCTCGAGTGCGTTTAAAAATCGCGACACATCGCGAAACGATTTATTCCGACATCATGAACGCTATTGACTATTGCGGGGTTGCGGCTAGGGTGCAGGAAAATGGCGTGCAGAGAACGGCGACGGGCAAAGTGCAGAGGCTGCACGACATCAAGAAGAACTTCGAATAGGATCAGCATTGTAAGGGTCGCTGGAAAATACGTGTGACACGCCTAGTGTCCCGGACCACGGATACGGAACTAAAGTCCGTTTCAACTGAACTCGCCCGCTCAAAACCGTCGAGGGTTGCTACTACACCACTTAGGTTACTGGTCTGTCTCTGCTGGGCCCGTTAGGTTTCCTCGTCATTGCGAAAATTACGTTTCGAATTGAAAGGAGGTCCACACCACCGAGAACATGGCAAAAATGTTCCAATAGTTGATTTCGACGTTCGTAACTAGCACAGTTTCGATCGTTTCGTTACGTAAAAATCGGCAGATATTGTCCAAACATAAACAAAACGACACGTTCAAGTCTCATAATCATAGCTCTTGCCGTTTCGGTGCAAAAAATTCTGAAACCACGATTGTAATGCATTTTTGCTAGACTACCCCTTAACGCATAACTGCACTCGATCGCTTGTGGAAAACGCAATTTTTATTTTTTCGTTACGTAAAAATTTGGATATATTGTCGAAACACAAACAAAACGACACGTTCAAGTCTCATAATCATAGCTCTTGCCGTTTCGGTGCAAAAAATTCTGAAACCACGATTGTAATGCATTTTTGCTAGACTACCCCTTAACGCATAACTGCACTCGATCGCTTGTGGAAAACGCAATTTTGATTTTTTCGTTACGTAAAAATTTGAAGATATTGTCGAAACATAAACAAAACGACACGTTCAAGTCTCATAATCGTAGCTTTTGTAGTTTCGGTGCAAAAAATTCTGAAAGCACAAATTTCATCTACTGTTGCTAGACTACCCCTTAACGCATAATTGGACTCGATCGCTTGTGGAAAACGCAATTTTCATTTTTTCGTTGCGTAAAAGTTAGTGTGTCTTGTCGAAGTACCAATAAAATGGCGCGTTAAAGTCCCATAATAATAGGTGTCATACGTTCCACGTGAAAGATGTTCAAAGCTGACCTAGAATGCCTTGCATTTCTGCTGAGCTAACCCCTCAGCACATAGAAGTATTTAACCACTTATACAATGTACAGTTTTAATTTGTTCATTATGTAAAAATTAGTGTAACTTATCAAATCATGAACAAAATGGCACGTTAAAGTCCCGCAATGATAGGTGTCATACTTTCCACGTAAAAAATGTTCAAAGCTGACCTAGAATGCCTTGCACTTTTGCTCAACTACCCCCTCAGCACGTATATGTATTCAACCTCTCGTAAAGAGTACAGTTTTAATTTGTTCATAACGTAAAAATTAGTATACCTTGTAGAAACATTAACAAAACAGCACGTTAAAGTACCATCGTAATAGCTCTTATAATTACGGAATAAAAAAATGCTAAAGTTAGCCCTGGAATAAATTACAATTTCATTATAGGTATCCCAGCGGACTTCCATATTGACCGTCTTTGCATTAGTGAGTGACGAAATAGTAATAAGGCAGTGGGTTCAAAGTAGGCTAGTGAGTCAAGGAGCATGGCCGTTGTTACGTGGTTTCCATTCTACAGCCGTTTCCGGTACTCTCTCCGCGCCACTCAAAACGGTTCGCAACTAAAAAATTTAACCTCATCGGGTCGGGTCCATAAAAACTTTCCTCATCGTTTTAATCTTACAAATTGACCTTCCGGAAATACTCCATCATCGATTCGGCTGCGCTCAGCCTCGAAATTAGCGGCTTCAACCCTGAACCGTGCTGAAAAATAATTCCGCCATTTTCTACAGATTCGTGTTTCACAACACGACGATAAACTAGGATAATATTGTACGTGAAAACAGTAAAATTTGTTGGTCTATATTTTTTAAATAAATATAGGGGGATTCAGGCCTCCCTATTGTCGCGTGTACAGCAGATTTCAATTCGACCAAAATCCGAGAAACGTGTAGAAAAATGATCGATTCGACTCGGAACGGGCCGCATGTGCGTTGTTCGTTAAATACAGGGCTCGTGACAGGAAGGTTATAAATCATCGGCGGTTTGGGAGCCTAACCGACAGACGATCCCCTAACCTGCTGTCGTTTCTTGCTTGCCGAGGAAGCACCTATTAAACCTAATCGCAATCAGAAACTTGTGAATGCGTACGCATTGTGCCAGAGAGCTCTGGGAATCGTTTCAACGTTAACGAGAATTTTCCTTGAGATACGATCGTGTTTTATAACAATGTCGACGTGACATTCACTCTTCAGGCAACAGTTGTTTAGTACGTTTAATAACATTACAGTAATGTCTCGATATACGTGGAAAATTCAGGACCGAAGGGGTCATTTTGCATCATATTAGTTATCTCCTGAAAAATCTATTATCAACTCAATGATTTTTAAACGAAACTACATACCACCGACATGTTCGTCACACTTTTCCGATTAAAATGAGTCCAAACACGATACAGTTTGCATTATGTTTACTTGTTTAAACCATGATACAGTGTGAACCTCTGTTATCCGAACTAATCAGTTGAACGAGAGTGTTCGAATAATAGAGCTTACAATGGATCTTCCTGTACGCGAGTCCGTTCAGACTGAACTAAAAAGTGTATTATAATAATGGGGAACTCGGATTGACTGGGTTCGGATAATAGAGGCTCCATTAAACCGTGGATTAAACGGACAAATGTGCTCCGAATTGCGCCGTGTTTGGACTCGTTTTAATCAGAAAAACGTGACAAACGAAACGTGCAATACAGTTTGCCTCGATCGATATCGATTTATTGTTAAGATGATAAAACTGTTGAAAATCGAGCAACAAACCTAGCACAGAGATCGCGTTCCGATAGGCGTGAATCGCGTTATCAAGTGCAGGGTTCGGAGTGAGACCCGCTTAAAAATTTGATAAAGGGAATATCGATCGGCGAGAATCGATAGAGCACTAGGTCGACCGTAAATACAGAAGACAAAGCAATGTCAGACGCGTTCTAAAGAAAGCATTGTTGGTAGTCGCCGAGTACTTCCGGATTCTCGTATACAACGTGAAAAGTTCCCGGGGATTCTGTATAGGGACTCACTTTTCGAACAAGACACCGGCGACCATAATGCTTTCGGGCATACAATCGCCGATCTACGAGTTCCAATAAATATGAAAATAAATAAAAAATTTCAACACGCGTTCACGCTCGTTCAACCTCCAATCCTCGATTCACAAAAATGGCGCGCTAATTGACATTTAGTCATTAGCTCTTAGACAGTGGACCTTTTGTTAATTATTCTATGTAGCTTAGACCGCGTATTTTAAAAATATAAAAATTAATATCAGCAATTTTGGGAACATTCTTCAATGAAAAATTGTACTTGAGAGTTTCTAAAGTTAGCATTTTACAGACCTTTTCTACTGAAAATAGATTTCCTCTTTATTAAATAAAAAAAAAACAAAAAGAAAATAAACATTGTCAAAATAAATATTGAAGGGAACAGAAGTTGAATAAAAATGTGTTCTCGCTTTTGATCATTTTAATGAGTCACAAAATAATGATGTTCTTAGATTCTTCGAATGTCTTCGCAGTTTTGTTTTTCACCTGTTCGTTTTCCTAATAAATGCATAAAATCGGCAATGTAGTTATAATTGGAAAGAATTCGGAACCAGTGGGCTTACAGTTAAAGGGCTGCATACCTATGGCGAAATAAAAAAATCGATGTTTCAAAAAATGGATTATTCTGTTAGCACGGCCCTTATGGAATATTCTCTCAAAGTTTTATTTGGAAATTCGTAAAATTGCTGGATTTGTAGCTCTGAAAGCTCAGTTTGCGTAGCGGTAACAGATAATTGAAACTTTAAACGCGTTTTTCCCGAAACGCTTCTTTTTCACGAACAAAAAAGAAGCTGAAAAAGTTCGAAAATTACCTATTCCGAGTGTAAATAAATAGCTGTAACTGTTTTGGAAATTAATTTTTCTTTAATTCATTAATTTTTCTTTTAACTGTCTGGTTTCATGTGAAATTAGAAAATTGAAAATGGCTGCCACCCACGTCCTTCTAGTTTAAGATACCTCAAAATTTTAACAAATGCCAATTAAATATTACAGAATAAAATGTATATAGTGATTTTTCAAAGAAATTCAATTTTCTATATAAAAATATTGTCGAGAGTCTCTTCTTTGTCCACCGTTCCGTACTGTTTTTAAGAAAATGGCTGCAACACGTCCTCCTAATTTGAGGTACCACAAAATTTTAACAAACGCTAACGAAATATTACAGAATGAGATGTATATAGTGATTTTTCAAAGAAATTACATTTTTCATATAAAAAGAATCGTTGAAACTTTCTTTGTCCACCGTTCCATACTGTTTTTAAGAAAATGGCTGCCACGTTCTCCTAGTTTAAGTTATTCTTACTTTTTAGATCTTTTTTGTTAATTAAAAATTTAATTAAAAACTTAATGTTCTATTTATCAATTAGTTCTTGATTTTTCGAAGAAAAGTAATGTTATTCTTGAAAGAACGTTTCAATATTGTCTTAGTATTCTGAATCGTTGTACCCTCGCAAGTGTACTCGAATAAATGAAGTGGTACTTGCATAATCAAATTTCCGCAAAAATTGTTTGGTCATTCAGCTCGACCAGACAATAGACTGTTCCGAGAAACTGTCCGGAGTTGATGCTGTACACCTGGCGTTCGTACGTGCCAGCCTTCCCATCACAGACTTCCAGCACAATACGGTCATAAACTGTCGCGAACTCGAGACACTTGCGGTCAAGTTGAACTTTGACCATCTTTTTAATTAATTTTCGCGCGGGTGCCCACTCCCGTAGAAGTTTCCACACGTAGGGCGAAGGAGAAGCCAACGGAGAACCTCTCAGGATCCGACAAATCAGAATTTAGAGAGGGAAAATCCGCATGATCAAAAAGCTGCCCCCAATCGAAGCACTTTGAATGATTCCAACTTGACAAAATTTTGCGTCATAAAATAAATTTTAAGCCTCCTCCGGAAAGCACATCAATGACCAAAAAAAAAAATCAATTTTACATGAACAAGGAAGCAGAAAAATTAGAAAAATGCTTTCACAAATTTTCACAGATATTTCGCCCGGCGCCGGTATTAATCAAAGCGTTTCCTTTTTGAAGAAAATGGGAGTATAATGAGTGACAGCGTCTCCGGAGCAGTATATATCAATCGCAGTATAAATCAGGAAACCCGAAGCGTTTAATAATTCTTTTCCCGGTATCGGGTGACCGGTAATTTACGGGCGCGGGAGGCGTTTCGTCGATTTAATTTGCTGGTTAAAATTTATGGAAACCCGGCGCAGCATTTATTAAAAGCTTTCTCGTCGTCTAGCTCGTTAATTAGACCACGGCTCATTATCCTTCATATTTAAGTGAAACATTGCGCCTCTTGTTAGAAGAGAAAAAAATGATTTCCTCGTAGGAGGAGGCGGAGGAGTAGGAGGGGGAGGAGGGGTAGAGGAGGGGAGGGGGAGGATGGTGTGAACAATACGGTGACACAAATCCGAAGGAAGAGAAACCCCTTTTAGAATGTCCCGCGATGAAGAAATACTCGGTGATTTTTAATACCGGCCAGCGCAGCGTCTCTCTCTCTCTCTCTCTCTCTCTCTCTCTCTCTCTCTTCTAGCATTCTTTTCTTCCTCGGTTAATTATCTTCCGTATCGAGGAACGATTTTATATTCTTTTCAACGGCTTCTCCACGCGGAATCATCGTCCGCGCGGCTGTTTTCACTATTTTCATTTTGTTACCGAACACAATGGCGCGATTCTTCCCGGCATCTTCTCAAAAAACTGTACCGGCCGCTCCAGAAAACCGGAATCGTCTCCACTCTGGAACCTAGTATATGTGGCAGCCATATTTAGTTACTGGTACGTGTGATCGCACTTTAAAACATTTTTAGTTGCTCCGATAGTGGTGCAAAATAGCTCTTTTTTCGCTCTTTCACAGTTTCAGAGAGTCGTCGTAACAGTTAACGAAATATCATAATAATTTCTGTGTGTACAACTATTTTCGACCAAAAAAAAAAAAAATATTTTTAGTAACTTCAACAGTGTGGTAAAATAGCTCTAAAATTTGGAAAGGATCGGTTCAACCCATTAGTTGCAATAAATTCCCAAACATTAGTTCATTTTTGATTTTTCGCTCTTTTACTAATTTAGGGCGTCATTATAGCAATTAATAGAAGTTCTCCAACATAACTCTATGAATTAGAACAAAAGGATAGAGTCGACGAGAACATTTACATGTTACTTCGATGTATAGGATGGACGTCAATCGATTTTTATGCAAAATGCAGCGAAAGCGGCAAAAGTCTTCTTCTTGTGTTTCGGTGAGCATAGAGGACACTTGAAGGTCAAGTTTATACTTTCCGAAATAGACACATACATTTTTCAATGCACTAATCAATGCAATTTTCTATTCTAAATAAAAACGTACTAAGCAACTAGTCTAGCTGAAATCCATTAGTTCAACAGATGATTTAATATAATTGAAAAGTACTACGCCATTTTGAATTTCAAATAGTTTGCGAATTAAGATATTAAGGATTGTAACCATAAGCACTTTTTTGTAGAGAATTTTTCGCTGCATCGAATAACATAAAAATATGCGATTCCATTTAAAAAAAAAAAGAAAAAATCAAAGTTGACCTACAAACGTCCTCTACTGTACGTCCATCAAAAAGAACCTATCGCATCTATCGACTCCGCATTAAAAATCGTTCGACACTAGTTTGCAAAATTGCTGCTCGGGTAGTAAACGTTTTTGATGGGACGAGAGCTGAACGAAAAATCGAAACCAGTTATCAAAACGCAAAAATTTATGGCAGAAGGCGCGCGTGAATTATTTCGAGTTGTGTTTGCACTTACAAAATCTCCCCCAGACTCCACCGGTTCCGGGGGTATCCGGTCATGCTAAATTCTTAATTACTACGCAAATGAGTTTTGCATCTTTCATAAGACTTAGAATTTATAATGAACATGGGTTTCATATGCATTTCGCGGAGTGGCTGCTACCCCTAAGGCTCGAACATCCCTTTGATTTTTTATTTTTTACTTTTGATCGCGAGGCATTACCTCCTCCGACCAGCTTGTATGTTACGTGTTATGCGTTGATTTATAGTTCTGTAACAAAATTAACAAAGATATATATATGTTCATAAATAAACGACTCTTTTAGAATCATTTTACTTTTCTAAAATCAAAAAAATACAATCGATTCTTATTTAATATATGCCTCCATGGTTGGTACCAAAAAGAAAGAAAAATATTCAAAAAATTAAAAAAAAAATGGTGGCACTTTAACAGTAGGTCTACGGGACCCAAAATGACGGCATCTAATATTTTTCATTTAAAATTATTAAAAATCTAAGGACGCATACATGAGAAATTATTTAGCAAATTTATTCCTTTGGCTATATATTATTTTTAAAATATTGCTAAAAATGTGGGTAGCACGTTCTTGTTACTTTCATAAAGTGATGCAAAATAGTCACTTTTAGTGCTCCGCAAATTTGTCGACTTCTTTTACATCTAAAAGGCTATGAAAATTAGAAAAAAAATATTTTTAATACTAACCATGTAAGGTTAGTAAGGGGTAAGTAGGGGTTGAAAGGCGGAATAAGTTAAAAATCTTGCGCATTCGCGGATTGTAAATTGGTAATGACAGAGGAAAGGATTCGGGGGTTCGGCGGTTACCATGAAAAATCGCGGAATGCGGCGTTATTAATGGTTTCCCGGGGCCAAGAAAATTTCAATGGCGGCTGCTTTGTGATTACGTCCGTCACGCCTCCGCGCCGGCGTTCACTTCGATTAATCAGCTTTAAGCTGCGCCTTGATTGCTGGCCTGCAGCTTCGCCTACACCAACATTTACGCTCGCATCGTGCACTTGCACTCGCACTACCTGCCGCAGGTACGAGAGCCTTCCACATAAGCTCCTGGCGTTGTTCGGGAAACGGAAACGCTGTTTCTCTGCCATCTTCCGAACGCAGAAACACACCGGAGCCTCATGGGAATTCGGATGCATCTTGATCCTGAAATCCGAGGCATTTTTTCCCGGATATTCGCCGAAGAATTTTTGTTGCACCGTTCGAACAAACTTATATCGCGAAATTCTTTTTTTTGGGGGCACAAAAATAAGTAAACATCGAACTTTCAATTTTGACAATTTTTCGTTCCTCGACCACGAGCGATAAACAAATGATTCTTCCATAGGGTGATTCTATATTTTTTAAAGAAATATTATAAACATTCAGTTTAAATTTAAAGCGACTTCAGTTTTTTATTACAATGAACAGCGCTTTGAGAATTTCTTTGTGATTCAAGCATCGTGCGAATAATTGTTGCTCGGGGCGATTCGACAGACTTTCTCGAAAATATTTTTTAATAACGTTGTAGACATGTTTAACGCTACACCCACCGACCCTTGAAGGTAGACTGTGGATCTTTGTGCAAAATAAAATTTGTATACGTCAATTGCAATCTATAGGAGATAAGCAAAAATTTATTTTGCTCATTAATAATTTTTACGTTAAAAATGGTATATCGACATTGTTAAACTTTACACCTGCTTACTTTTGTAATAAATGCATAAAATCCGCAGTCTACTTAAAAGTAACATCTTGTCTTATAAAAATGACGAGATTGAATTTATTCGGCTGTTCGTATTATAATGCATGCTGTACTAAATACAGTGTTTACGATATATGTCCAAAACACAGGTCTTGGCAGGGACATGTATCGGCCAGGAGACTATTCTTTGAACGTAGAAAAGGACAATAGTGAAAATGGGAAATAATAAAAAATAAGGTTGGTTATTGGGCAATGGGGATAGTTCTGGGACTTTTATCGGCCAGGCATATGGGACATATATAAACACTGTACAGTGAATTCTCGATATATGTCAACAACATGGGACTTGCCATCGTCCAGGAGACATACCCGATCGGCTCCTCACGGTGTGCCCTGCGGTAGTGGGGATAATTCCGCGACGTTTATCGTGCAGGCCTTGGCGACATATATCGAGACATCACTGTATATTCATTTAATCGTTTCCCACGACATTATCTTTATAATTTCTACTAGTTTTAAGGTAGGTCTAGTGTTAAATTTAGTAAGTTAAACAACTTGTCACGGTTTTCAAAAATTGTTCGTGCTTCAACCACGAAAGTTACGGTAAACGTATTCCGGCATAAATTCTCTAGACCGTTTCGAGCGGAACGGTGTGTTTTTCCCGACGACCTTCTAGCCACACACGAACATGATTAAATCGCCTGTCTCTGATACCTTTTCTGAACTAATTTCAATCGATGCCCGGTAATCGACCGCGCGCATCTTTAGCATATAAATTGTGACATTACTCGGATAATTCTGCGACTCCCTACAGCCTCGAGATCCGCGGCAGTCGTCGACGGCGGTCTCGTGATGGGTTCGCCCAAGGCATATTTTCTCGTCGGCGACTTGCACACAGGCTCATTCATAACGGATGAAGCGGCCAGATTTGTTATGATTGCCAATCAACCTTATGGCACGCCAACGACACGCGTCATCCCCTAAAAAGTAGACGGTCGAGACGACGTCACCCCCGACTTACTATATCCTCCGCGAAAATGGAATTCTTCGAAACGCATCTCCGTGGTCTTTATCTGGCCGCCTTTTATCTTCGCTCGGAGCAAGAGCTCTATCAGTAGCTCAAAAAAAAAAAAAAAATCGTGCTAACAGTGTACCTCCAGTTTTACCACCCCTAGCAAATTTTGCTTTTCAAAGGAAAACAGAAGGGGAATTTTTCGCACGCTGTTGATCCGATTTTTCACTCGGACTCCGATCGGCCCCGGTTTATTCCCGAGCTGAATGGACGATCGAATAGATGCCTGTTTAAATGCGTTCGCTGGAGTTATTAAACGGGATTTTTTCTGTCCCGTTAGCTTCCTCCGCGGAGGAATTCCATTTCCCTTCGGGATAGATTCTCTCCCTCGCTATAATATTGGAATCTCTCCCGAAGAGATATCCGAAGCTTCTAGATCAGGAGGTGAATGCGAGGTTCATGAAGCCGTTCAGGTTAGGCTTTCTGCCGGTGGAGCGATGCTCCCGAGTGCGAATTTATTTTCGCTACAGCCTCTCTCTCTCTCTCTCTCTCTCTCTCTCTCTCTATTTCATTTTTTTTTCTTTCGACGAGGATTCGTTTAATCTCGAATTTAGAGCTCCCGAACCAGTTTTTCCGTTCGATGATTCTTCTTTTTTCTTTTTGTTTAGATTTTTATTTCTTGTTTTTTCTAGCGACGCGACCGGCCGGAGTCGATCGTATTTTCCGAGGTTAGGCGAGCGAACTGTTGTGCGCGCACGTGTCGTGCGCCGTTACATATGTAATATCCTAACGGGAAATCCATTTCACGTTACATTGCTCACGATGTCGTTGCGTTTTGCGTTTACACGATCACATGTTAGACCAAATCCGCACTGTAAACCTGTGCCACGGACTGTTCACACAGAGACACGATTAGCCGAGGTCGTTAGTGTACGGACGACCCGATCATTGCAGGCGCTCGTGGGAAACCCTCGCAGATGTTCCTGCTATTGTCGACCCGCGCGATAAGGTGCACGCAAAAATTCCTAATCGCTTCGAAGGTCGAATTGTTTCGTAAAGTTCCTCCGTATAGTCGAGCTTTAATGTCGCCGACGTGTGATTTTAATGGAGTCGTTATAGAATATTTTTCATATAATTTTAACGCTCTTTCAATACCACCTCCGCAGAGCAGCGCTGTAATAGAATTTTAATACTGTTATTATAAAAGGGTTTCGGGCTGGTTTCGTTGTTACATTACCGTTCAATTTATTGTTTCAATACTATTTCAGTGGGAGTATTATATACTGGATGTCCCACGATTTTTCGAGTACTTGCGATAACCTGACAAACAAATATTTTCGACAAAAGTTGATCAGTTTTCGACTGGCTATACATTGCAATAAAAAAAAAGTTCGAGAAAAATTTGCGTTTTAGTATCGTCAAGGTCACCTTCATTTTTTTAAATGGCATTTTGTATTTTTGACTTGACAGTATTGTAGTCCGTATCGAGACGAATTCAACGACCTAGTATACCATGACCTTCGGATGACCTTGAAGGCAAAGAAATAAAAATTTCAACAAGAAATGACAGTCTGCTTTTGCCGCTGTGACTTTGACTAATAAAATATAGGACGCATGTATTTACACTTCTCGGCGGCCTCGCTGTCCTTTTCTACGTTCGGCGTGGATCAATGAATCAGTGACTCCTGGAGAATAAATGACGTCGAGAGACCCACGTTGCTGACATATATCGCGAATTCACTGTATATTGAATCGTAATTGTTTCGACACGTGTTTAAATGTTTATAACGTTACAAAAATACATACCGACGTGTTCGGGAAGGCCCGAGGATTTAAGAGAACTAACATTTTCAGAACTTCTCTGGTTCGCGCGTAAAAAATTCTCAGACTCGAAGGTGTCCCGGTTCTCTTTTCAAGGCACGTTTACGAGAAAGTTGAGTGAATCTAAATTAAATGTAAACGTGTTCCAAAGTTCATAATGCTACGAATAAAAATACCGTCGTATTCGGCAGAGTCTGAAGAGTTGTTTATGACAAGAAACACTCGCGTAGCTCTTCTAGTCGGGACAGAAAAAATGGTCAAAGTTGAAAAAGTTCTGTTTTTCTGTTCGTCTTGCCTTGAATTGAACTTCAACGTGCTCCGACGAGGTTTTTAATATTATACAAAAATATCGTTCTATTCAGAAGAGTCTACAGAATCACCGCACGCGAGAGTCATTTCCGTTGCTTCGACGAGATTAGATCACGAAAAATCTCTCTAGAACAATCTGCAAATATTCCGGGCAGGATGATTTCATGGATCGGCGCGATAACAACGGGGTGTCGTATGTATTTACGGGAGTGGAGACGGCTAATTCGAAGCAATAATTCCGAGAACTTAATCGCCTACCCCTGAATGAGGTTTAACAGCGCTCCCGCCCTTGTTTGCGCCTCGAAAGGATTAAGACTAAAGACGAAGAGCTTCTGTCAACAAGGCTGGTCGGCGAAAGACATTTAACAGTCAAGATATCCCTCTGGCCTCTGAGCGCCCTTGCTCTCTCTCTCTCTCTCTCTCTCTCTCTCTCTCTCTCACGTCCAATCATCCGCATCGATCCCCGGAAACATAGTTAACCGTCCGACAAATCCTCGGGAAAACATCCTGGCAAATCCATTTTTCAAATCAAGCGAGAACGAAAATGGACCGGGGCTCGACGCCGACAAATCCTCTTTTGTTTTTAATTCGCTGTAACGAAACTAAATTGGAGACAATGCTCCTCCGCGTCGCTATCTGACACTCGGCGGAGGGGGGCGGGGGGCGGGGGGGGGGCGGTTTAGTTGCTCGCGTTAATGCTCATAATTAGAAACAATGAAACAGATGGTGTTGCGAGCGAGATCCGCGGGAGCTGTGCACGGCCGAAAGGGAAGCGGCGCGGTGCACGCCGTGAAAGGGAATAGTGAAAAGCAAACATACAGAATACATTTGCCTGCCGGTAATTCCATTCATAGCCGGAGTGCATCGACGATAACGTCGTAGTAAGCTGCATCGCCTGTTTGTTTATTGGGATCGTCGACCCAAAGTTCCAGCCCCGAGCTGTTTTCGAGCGCACCTATACTTACCTTCTGTCAAGGTGTTCCCCGATGTTCCTTCGGAGGGGAGCTGCTCGCTATTCCGTTGGGGAAATTGATAGCGGTTCCGAAATGCGACCCACTTGGTTCTGCGATTTTTTAGAAATTAATCTGCGCTTGAAGAGTGCTTCTACAATAGTTTTTACAATTTTTAAAAAATTATTGACGGCTTGAGAATGATTAGAAATTGGTCTTGAATCTCGAAAGGCATTTGTAACGTGTTAGAGGAATAAATTAAATTGCTATTCCGTTGGGGAAACTGGTAGCGGTTCCGAAATGCGAGCCACTTGGTTCTGCGATTTTTTAGAAATTAATCTGCGCTTGAAGAGTGCACTGCAATAATTTTTACAATTTTTAAAAAATTATTGACAGCTTGAGAATGATTAGAAATTGGTCTTGAATCTCGAAAGGCATTTGTAACATGTTAGAGGAATAAATTAAATTGCTATTCCACTGGGAAAACTGGTAGCGGTTCCGAAATGCGAGCCACTTCTACGATTTTTTAAAAATTAATCTGCGCTTGAAGAGTGCACTGCAATAATTTTTACAATTTTTAAAAAATTATTGACAGCTTGAGAATGATTAGAAATTGGTCTTGAATCTCGAAAGGCATTTGTAACGTGTTAGAGGAATAAATTAAATTGCTATTCCACTGGGAAAACTGGTAGCGGTTCCGAAATGCGAGCCACTTGGTTCTACGATTTTTTAAAAATTAATCTGCGCTTGAAGAGTGCTTCTACAATAATTTTTATAATTTTTAAAAATTTATTGACAGCTTGAGAATGATTAGAAATTGGTCTTGAATCTCGAAAGGCATTTGTAACGTGTTAGAGGAATAAATTAAATTGCTATTCCACTGGGAAAACTGGTAGCGGTTCCGAAATGCGAGCCACTTCTACGATTTTTTAAAAATTAATCTGCGCTTGAAGAGTGCTTCTACAATAATTTTTACAATTTTTAAAAAATTATTGACAGTTTGAGAGTAATTGGAAATTGGTCTTGAATCTCAAAAGGTAACTTGCTATTCCAACGAGAAAACTAGCAGGGGATCCAAAAAGGGAGCTACAATCAGTTCCACGACTTCTCAAAAGCTAATTAGCACCAAAAAATGGTCGTTAATAACTTCTAAAGCCTTCGTAATGCTTTATTAAACTTTCAACTAGTATTTCGATGTTTTTTCGAGAACGAGTTTGCTGTACCACTGAGAATAGTGGCAGCAAGGGGCTCCATAAAAGTGAGCCACAAACATTTTTTCAAAAATGATGTAAAATCAGTATTAAATGATCGCCATAAAACGGTGAAAACTCGGATTTGAACGGCAGAAGGCTTTCGTAACGCTTTGATGTATGTTGGAGTGGAATTTCGACGTTCCTTTGAGGGGAAACAGCAATGATTAAAATGAATTTTGTCGGCTTCCCCTGTAATTTCGTTTGTCACTTTTTCAATGGAAAATATTACGCTGACAATTGCAACATTTGCAACAAGTAATACGATCCCACGAGGATGCTCTTCAATGAATTCTGCAATGTTTAAAACGCGTCTAGAAAAGTCTAAAAATGGTTAAAATGACTTTTGCAGTCACTGCACTTTCTAATCGATGGGATATTTTTTCAAGAGGAAACCATAGCAAGTTAAAAATTTAGGAACACGGACCCTCAAATTGCTGAACAATTACTTCCACTCAATTTTTAAAAAATCTCTGAGCGCTCAAAACGAATTAACACCCAATTTTTACTCAAGATGGCTCTCATATAGGGCTACATATTTTTCGTAAAATAAAAAATCGAACATCGTGCAATCAAAAGTTGCTGAATTTTATACATAAATATGAATTGTTGAATTTCCCTCTCTGAGCACTCAAAACGAATTAAAACCCAATTTTTACACAAGATGGTTCTGATATAGGGCTACATATTTTTCGTAAAATAAAAAATCGAACATCGTGCAATCAAAAGTTGCTTAATTTTATACATAAATAAGAATTGTTGAATTTCCCTCAGCTTTCGGCCGTTCGTACCCCATTAGCGAACGGTACAAAGTAATCGAACGAATCGCAGATTACAGAAGATTTAAGGTTAGAAAAACCACGAAACGGTGAAACAATGAGTTCTTCCCTCGCAGGGGATGGACTAGGGCTTCAAGTTTTGTCCCTGGCCAGGGATGGCTTCGTTCTCTCGCCCCCTTAACCCTCTCGGTTTCAGCCCGAGAGAGCGGAGTACCGGAATAGTTTTCCCACTTCCGGGCGTCGACGCGATCGCAAATTGAACACGGATTGCCAGGAACAACGATCGACGTCTGTTGCCGATCAAATATTTTCCGGAGATTCAATATTAGCGACACCCAAAACTAATTTTTGCTCGCTAACTTCCGTGAACTCAATCCGCGCGAAACAATTCTCGAAATTAACCGAATCGAATCAAAATGACATCAACGAACTTCCATCTCTATATTTAACCCTCGAACGACGTTCCCAATCATAATTTTGTCCACTAACACCTAATATGAACATTAAAATATTAGAAGAAATTGATTTTAGGAACGCTGAAATTTCTTCTATTAGTAAAACTATCGGAGCAGATGTTGTAATAAAAATTATAGGAAATCTGAGTGCACTCAATCCTATTAATATAAGGAAATATAGAATAAAAATAAAAATGCAAACAGTGTGCCAAGTGATATTTTCTCTTTTCTAATAAAAATTAAACTACCCGTGAAGTGCACTCTTTTAGCCATCATTCGCGACCCCGTAAGTTCAAAAATTCTCATGGGAAATTCTCGAGTCAAGTCTGCGCGGTGTCATTGATAGTTTTCTGGATTTTACGACGTGGTGTCGCAATTTTTCATAAATCTAAAGCAACGTGTCGTAAAGTGCGTTTTTCCGTCTTTCATTCGAGTCCTCGAAAGTTGGAAAATATTCACGGGAAAGCATCGAGAGTTGCATTTTGGTTACGGTTAAATTTCGTCGAGGATACACAGATTGGTTGGGGCCTGTAACGAACGGAGCCATAAGAAAACGGCAAAGGTGAGCACTGTCATGGAAGTTAGCGCGGTTGGGCACAGTCGTAAGATTTCTCAACACTGTCTGGCCCGCGGATTATCGGCTTAGTCAGCTACCACCGGTCGGCTGAGTTGTTTCCACGAGCAAAATCGAGCCTGACCAAATCGAATCACCGCTGTTCTCTGTCTTTCTGATGCGCGAAAACCTGTCTTTTGTTTCTGCAAAAAACTTCCGCCTATCTGTTACCGAATATCTATTTGAACGAGCTGCATATGTAGGTACCTTTGAACGACTGAAAAACAAAAGAACCTGAACAACCTTTTCGCACAAGAAATGTTATAAAACTTTAATCCATAACTCAATAATTTAAAGAACAATTCAATTTTTTTTTAAGAATAATTCAATTTTTCGAAGAATATTTCAATTTTTCCAAGAGTAATTCAATTTTTTAAAGAAACTCTTACCGACATACGTATTCGCGACATTTTTCTCTTCAAAATGATACCCAACACGACACAGTTTGGTTCGTATTTACTCGTATAATCCACAACATAGTGAAACCTCGATTATCCGAACGATTCAGTGGAGGTGTCCGGACAACAGAGCAATTAATCGGCTATAGTGCTAGGTTATATCTACCGATTTGTGTAATTAATCGTGTTGAGTATAGATAAAAAATACATGGTATCGAAATTGAGAATTTAGATACACCCGGTTCGGATAATCGAGGTTCTACTAAATCGTGGATTAAACAAGTAAATGTTCTTCAAATTGTATCGTGTTTGGGCTCATTTTTGTCAGAAAAACGTCACGACTAAGACAGTAAACATTAAATATAGAAATACTTGAAAATGACAGAGTTATGTTAATTAATTGAAGCTTCCGGTTTGCTCAGGAAGTATGTCGTCTAGTATTGGGGAAAAACAAATTTTTCAAAAATATTGTGCACATCTCTCTGGCACGTATCAAGCAAATACTGAAAAATCGCGTCTTCAAAAGATCAATAATCGTTTTACAACATGATATTAATTTTTATTTAGTTCAGAAGAAAGTATACTTATCGGTTCGCTCGAGGAGAACATGAAAAATAGTCTGTACAACAGAGAAGCAGTGCCACTCGAATAAACTTAATTAAATGCACATTATTAGCAATGCAGATTATTTTCCACAATGGTAAAAAACAAAAAGAATAGTTAGTACTCGTTTAATCCGCGCGGATCGAGTTCGATCCATTTTTATTAATGTCGTCGTATCGGTCACGAAAGCAGTGCACGCGACTATCTGTCCGAACGAAATCTAGATCGTAGATTACCGGAGAGATCTATGCGCAGTGATCGGCGTTTGTATTAACACGCGATTTCACACTCTGCCCTTTTCTCGACAACTTTACTTCTTCTATCTTCCGATCGGAGACACGGCCCATTAAGAAGACGATGAAATGGCCTGTCACAACGAGCAGACATTCTAAATTCATTTAAGTGCCTGCATATCTAATAAAAATAATCGATTCATCGAAGCATCTTCTCCGATAAGGCCACGTGCCTTTTAATTTCAGATATTAATTTTTCAGCAGATACTGGTTGACCTATCATAGAATAAGACGTGTATATTGAATTTTTAACGAAATGCAATTTTTTATTATTTTATTTCTCAACCACCTTCAAAGATATAACAGCTGTCCACATTTTAGCCTTGCCTCACACGTGCAACTGTTATGACTAAAATCTTTCAAATCCAAAGAGCTGTAACTTTTTTAAAAATTTATTTTTTAACAATCTTTTTTGGCAAGGACTAGCTTCTCTTGTCCAGTTCAATGCAAAATTAACAAAATGTGCATTAGATCAAATCTCCCGGAGATATAAATTAACCCTTAAAACGAAATTTATCTTCCGTCTTAGAATATTTTCATTTTACTCATACGAAAGTGATCCGATTACTACATACAACATTTAAATGTTTAGTAATCTGTTAAATACAAATTTTGTAATGTAACAAATATTTTGTAATATTTTTTCTAATTTCTTTAAAACAATGCCACAACAATCTCTAGTAGCGTGTCAGAGTCACCACTCAACTTTCGAGAAAATGGCCGCCAGCTCCTCCTCATTGAAGATATTCAGCTCAATTTTTAAACCGACACTGTTCGAACATCGCCGAATAAGATGTGTACGTTGATTTTTTAAAGAAGCACAATTTTACATATACAAACAATTTCTGAATTTCTCTTTTCAACTGTTGCAGATCGGACTTCGATTCAGCTACCTGTCCGAGGATATGCAGCTTCGATCAGGATTTTTCGGACAGCTCGAGCACGCGTCAAATTTTTTCGATATCCTCATTAAATATACAGAGGGGCGTAAAAGGAAGGTGCGAAAGTGGCCCCGAGACAAGATTGCAACGATTTAACAAGCGGAGTTTGACGGCGCATCAGTTCGTTGAACGACGCACGGTCGGCGCAGCTTCACATGCATATATTGCGCAGGCACGGTCAGCTTTATGGAAGCTTGTTAATGCCAACAAGAGCTGTCCTTCCCGGCTATGAGGTTTTCATTTCACCGTTGTTCAACGATGCACGGGGATGGCTTGATCGACGGGGCGCCATTCGAAACTGCGAATCGATTCTTTAGAATAACGTCGCCTGTTGACGTTACATCAAACACCCTCAGGCTCTCTCTCTTCTCTCTCTCTCTCTCTCTCTCTCTCTCTCTCTCTCTCTCTCTCTCTCTCTCTCCTCTCTCTCTCTCTGTCCATCTCCCTTGCGATTCCGATGATTTCTAACGAAATTAATGCTAAGATAACACCCGGCCACCACTGACAAACATCACCGGACGTCACGCTGTCGAATCTACAATTCCACAAGCTGCAATCAACCAAATTACTACGAAGTCGTTGCTATTCTAAAGAAAAGTTTGAACCTCGATCCGGCCGAGGACTTCATGCATTTATGGCAGAAATTAGTAAGTGCAAATAATAGCAGGAACGTTCAAATAATCGATGAATATCGATCCGCTGCAGTGGTTACTCTATATATGTCACAAATGGTTGGGCGATAAAAGTCCATGAACTATCGCTACGGTCCAATAACAAAACTTCCTTATTTTTCATTATTTCCTATTTCCACTATTGTCACTTTCTACGTTCAAAGAATGGTGTCTCCTCGCCGATATATGCCACTGGACAGACCCGTGTTCTGGACATGAATCGAGTAGATACTGTATTCGTGAAAATTATTGGAGAAATAATGAAACGTCTGCCTGGCTTTTACCTTTTGCAGACAATTTTTCTTTCGTGTAAACAAATTAAATGGAAATGTATTTTCTCTTTGAATAATTTTAGTAATGCAAAAATAATGTGACAATATTTTTTAACTCTTCTAACGTCTTCACAGTTTTTTATTTTACCTCTTCATTTTTGCTATAATTGCAGAAAGTCCGCCGTCTAATGATTAGTATTACTGCATCGTCTATAGTAAATATTGTGGAAATGATTTCTACAAGTTCTGTTTACCATAATGGACAAAATGATAATTGATTTGGATAATTGTGGATAGTTGATTTTGAAAGTAATTGGTGTGGTACATGTTATAAATATTGCGAAAATGGTTTCTACCGTCAGTCAACGTAATCACCGTCACGTAATTACAATTCTACATGAAAGCAGAAACCCTCAGATTTCCGAATGAAAATTACGATAAATGTTGTTGCGTGGCGACTACTGAGAAAGCAATTTCTACAAGGCCCGTTCGTTTTAATCAACAAAATTAATCTCTTTCAAAGTTTGCCAATCAAACAGTAAAACCTGCATCAAAATTCATCGATAGATTTTCCATCGACCAAACGTTACCGGTGAATAAAAACCCATTTCTAAGAAACAAAAAGAAAGAAAAAAAAATTGGAGCCTGCTGCAAATATTACGAAAATAATTTCAGCAAGCGTTATTCATTTTAATTAACAAACCGAACCCCTCGGAAAGTCGCAGTTGAAAATAAAAAATTAAGAACTGTGCACACACAATACGAATTTGTTACGTACGATTAAATCATGAATCGACGACGGATCATTAAATTCCGGTAATTAATTTTTGAAATAATCGTCGTGGCACGGCAAATATTTCCGTAATTATTTTGCGAATCTCGGAACACCGGTAACAATTAATAATAAATAGACTGGCGATGTTTAAATATTTAAAGAGCGCGCAGCGAATAAAACAAAATTCGTTAACGGGAGTTTAATCAATTTTTCACGTTGATCATGCGCCAAGGAAAATTCTCAGCAAAAAGTGTACGTTACTAATTAATTTCACGAGCCAAAAAGGAGACCGGAGAAATTTTAATTTCCACAAAGCAGCGTGCAACAATAAACGTGCTCGAACGCGGCGAGAAGGCGAACGTGAGAGAAGCTGCATATTCATTGACTTTTCTGTGATTCAATTATCCAACACTGGGATAACTTATAAAATGATCAGGCGAATTTTTTTGAAATGAATTTTCGAGAAACGGAGCCTCGCGATCGCGATTCAACGTTTGATTCGCAGCTTTTTGCGAGACGGTGGAACACGCAGCGACATCTCTATTCAGCTCGCAATAATATCAAATTGAGCTGTATTTTGCAGTTCTAATTGCTCCTGAAACATTCATCGTTATCTCCATTGTTGCCGGTTCTGTTCGCGCATTCGTAAATTTCGCGCATTCGTAAATATACCGTAAAGAGACAATTGATGACCTATTTGGCGAAGTGGCTGGCAATATTAGCCGCTGCTTCCACCAGAAATTGTTCCGCCCTCGTTATCAACTGCATTAGCCGACAAAATAAGACACGTTGCAAAATTACTGGCATACAGGGTGTCCCACGTAACACCATCAAACCTGTCTTTGTCCGGTCCTTTTCTATTCGAATTTTATTTTTCGCGTTGACATTGTAACACCCTTGTAATGTTCTCAGAAGTTGATCAGTATCCGATTGGCTATACATTGCAATAAAAAAAAGTTCGAGAAAAATTTTTGTTTTAGTATCGTCAAGGTCGCCTTCATTTTTTAAAATGGCACTTCGTATTTTTGACTAACAGTATTATAGCCCGTATCAAGACGAATTCATCGACCGAGTATACCATGACCTTCGGATGACCTTGAAGGCAAAGAAATGAAAATTTCAACAAGAAATGAACAGTGAATATTATTTCAATACAATTTTGATTTAGATCTAGAACCGTTCAAACAATTTCAAAATACTATTTTTTGTACTATTTAAAATACTATTTACAATACTATTTTAAATACTATTTTTGCAGAATTGTACAGTGAATTCGCGATATATGTCGCCGAGGTCCGGATGATAAATGTCGCAAGTACTTGAAAAATCGTGAAAAGTGTTACGTGGGACACCCTGTATATGGACCTCGTACCGATTTCAGTTTTATCGTAATTTGCATTTTCATGAATTATACGGAACAATTCCAGAAATTCGGTGTTCCATTAAAAATTTACGAATCCCCACTTCGACGAAGTTGCGAGACATTTTTCAGTGACGAGACGATAAGAGTTCGGCAAAATAATTGAACGGTATGACGTAACGTGATTACGCATGTAGAACTCGGGGAATAAATTATCCGTCGGGACATTAAAATTGTAAATTCTCTCGCCAGGAGAATTCTAAGGAGATTCACATTAACAGATTTGCCGGGGACCGCGTAAGTCGAGTCCCACGGGACAGGAACCGTTGGTCTAATTTCGATGGAGAATAGTTGGCCAACTGTCGATGACTGGCTAGCCTAACCGTCCCTGTAGGTTCGCACACAATAGCACCGAACCCCTCTGCCACCCCCTACACGTCCCGTTAACCACCGGTCATCGCGAGACACTTCTCATTGTTAACCTAAACCTCTGCGGACCGTCTGAATCTTTCATCGACTCTCCCGCATTTTTCCCCGGTTTTGCGCTACCGCCGCTTACTATCTCTTGTCCCGTTTCATAACAAAACTCGCCTATGCTGAACCTCTGCGGTTTCTTTTGTTGTAAATTGATTTATCGCTTGTTGCGAAAATTCCAATTTTCAGCTGTCGATTCGCAGGAATTCGGAGGAAAATTTGTTTATCTCTTTTCTAACAGAAGACATTATCACAAGAATATTCAGTTAAACTACATTATCTGGGACCAAAATTTTTTGACTCTTTTTTATGTAATCCTCTAGATCTTGAAAAGAAAATTACAAAAATCGAAGTTTCAACGCGAGGAATTCACTGGTCCAAAAGTTATGCGTGTTCAAAGTTGAGCGATTTGAATAATTCTCTATATTTTAATTACTGTTCGATGAAAGTGTAATCGCTCAACTTAAATTTTACAACTTTATTTTGAATTTATGATTATTGAGATTGTGAAGACGCATCTACGTGGAATTACTCAACAAATTTATTTCTTTATCATTCTCATTCTTCTTATTTTTACAAAGTAATGTAAAATACTTACTTCTAGTGCTCCGTAAACCTAGGGTTAAACACGCATAACATTCGCACCAGTGAACTTCTCGCCTTAAAACTTCGATTTTTGGCGCTTTCTCGTCAAGATCTACAGGATAAAAAATAAACAAATTCGTTGTCCCAGAAAGTGAAGTTCAGTCGAATATTAATTTCAATTTGAGTAGCGTGTTTATTTTCAAACGATCCTAAGTTTAACATCAAAGGGCCGCCATTTGCTTCCGAATTAATATGTTCACACTCTACCAGAGAAATATTTTTAATCTTTAGATTAGAACATAATTTGAAATAATTGAAATTATATCGAAACCGTGAGTGGTCAACACAGAGACATTGGAATAATAAGCACACCCACAGCTGAAACGTCAGTTTGCCACGGAAAGGCGGCTCCATTGTGGTACAGCGTGAGCAAACAGTGATTTTCGTAAGTAAAAATGTTGTGAACACCGGTAGCATTTGTTAGCATAATATTCGACGCGATGTTTGCCTCGGCCCTTTGAAAATCAAATGTAGTTGATTCGTTTATTCTTTCCAGTCGCGGGGCCGACAATGGCCGCGTGGAAACGGGCAACGCTGAAATCAACTGGGCGAGCCCCGGTAGAGTTGCCGTTGTTTCGTCTTAAACAATAGGAACCTGAAATTACGGCCACTTGCAACCATAGAATCTTGGGTATAAATGCAATTAACTTACAGGAACTGGAGTCTTTGTCATTTGCGCGCAATTAGCGCCGCGAAATTCGAGGTCCGGCGACGCCTGTTCTTTCCAGAAGGTGCTTCTAAAGTCTCATTCCCTTTCCCCCCCCCCTCCCTCCCCCCTTCACCCTTTCCCTTGAATCCGACGGCCATCACGATATCGTCCTTAAACTTTCCACTTACGACCGACGTGTCGTTAACCCATTCATCGGAATTCGTTCCCTCTCTGCAATCACTATTTCCTCGCCGTTATTGTAGCCATTATACCGCGCGAAAATAAACCTTTTACTATTTAACCTCCTTGAAGATAAGACTACGCCATTGCACGTTTATTGCTGCACCTAATATTTCTGCGTGCCGCTATGTGCACGGGCTGTAAAGAAATCTTTGGTCTCGACCGGCACAGGTGTATTCCACATCCTCGGATCGATGAACATACGTAAAAGCAAGATGGCCGGCAAAGTTGTCCTTGACCTTCAATTTCACGGTCAAATTTTTTCTTCAACCAGTTAACTGTTTCGACCTATTTGAAAAATGTGTACCTAAATCGAGTCGTAAAAATGAACCGTACAGCTGTTTCGACGAGTATACTCGTCGCGACGCAAAATATTGCCATTGCTTCGTGACGAGTATACTCGTCGAAAACAGCTGACCGGTTTTTCTTCTTAACCCTTCGTTCATTTCGCCAGGCCCGGCAGTTCTAGCGTTAATGATCAAATGTTTGCCGGGGATAATGGCGGAGAGAGAATTCGGCGAATGGTTAGCGGTGACGGTACAATTGTTTCCGCAAATGAAATTCGTCGTGGAATTGTTTCCCTGATCGAATTGAGCCGGCGACAGCAAGAATGCGTGGGCGGATATAACAGGTTCGTAAATAATATATATTCTGTTGGTAACCGCGGCAACAGGGCCGCGGAGGATTCGCCTTTGCAAAAAAAAAAAGAGAGAGAGAGAGAAAGAAGGAAAAGTGTAATTAACGCGAAACAATTGGTGTTACTGTCGGAGCCCAATTAGTATCCTTGAAATCTATTGTTCGGTAACGCAGTCCTCTGTTTCAAAGGTACCTGAGGGGGGGGGGGGGTTACAGGGAGCGCGGGAGTCTCTTTGATAAGTGATTCTTTGTGATTTGGCTCCACTATTCAGTCGAGAGCTGATTTTAAGTGTTCTCCGTCGGCGTGAAGTTTGACGAACTGCATTAACGACACGCTACAATAGCGGACAGATGGCCGAGAGCGTGACGGAAAACGCGTGATCGAGCGACGAGAGTCGCGGGCGAAAAAAAAAAAGAAAGAAAGATAAAACACATTGTGCGAGAAGAGTCAATTGCAGTCGATACAATGCTGTTTGCATTACGCTTTGAACAGCGCGTTTATTTTCGAACGCGTTTAAACGTAATTTATTACACTCGTCGCGCAACACCTTTCAACGCTGAAAGCCGATTAAACTCTTCGACGTGTTACGGACGAGTATACTCGTCACGCACAGATGCGTACCAATGTTTCGTGACGAGTATACTCGACGCACAGGACAACTGTTACAATACTCTAAGACGAGAATGAAGTGAAGATTGAAAACATTTGCAAATTTTTGTACGACGAGTATACTCGTCATGAAGAGACATACCAATGTTTCGTTACGAGTATACTCGACACACGGAACAGCTGTTACAATACTCTAAGACGAGAATGAAGTGAAGATTGAGAACATTTGCAAATTTTTGTACGACGAATATACTCGTCACGGAGATATGGTAATGTTTTGCGATGCGACGAGAATACTCGACCGTACGAGAAAGGGTACTGTAATTTGCTATTTCATAATACTATGGGACAGGAATGAACTTTCTGTACGACGAGTATACTCGTCATGAAAAGGTACCAAGTATATTTTGGTATATTAATATTTGAAAATATGCTGAGGCGAGAATGAAACAAAACATACATGAAAAATTGAAGATATTTAGAAATGTTTGTATGACGAGTATACTCGTCATAAAGAAGTAGCAAGTACCTGTTGGTATTTACACTAATATTTAAAAATACACTAAGGCGAGAATGAAATGAAACATGAAAAATTGAAGAAATTTAGAAATTTTTGTACGACGAGTATACTCGTCACAAAGATATAGTCGTTTGCAATTCACATGAAAATTTGAAAATACTTTGAAACAAGAGTGGAACAACAAATACAAGAAAAATTGAATGTACTTACGTATTTTTGTACGACGTGTATATTCGTCACGAAATAAAGCAACTTCTTTGATTTGAATTGCTAATTTAGCAGTTTCGAAGTAAAATCAAACTCTCCACGATGAACGGAGCGAATATTGGTTTCAGGGGAGTAGAAATAAATTCGCAAATAATATTTTACTTATCTCACTATTTCACTAGAACACATTATTATGCACGAGGAATGTACGTTTACAATTGAAGAATGTCACGCCGAGACTGAGCGTCGAAGACGAAGAATTCGCGACGTATTTACCGACCATTTTGTTCCCATGACAAAAACTATTAGCCACAGGTACGCGGAGGCATCCCGCTTGAATAGGGGCGTGAGAGAAAGAGAGAAAGCAAAAAACGCCATTTTTATATATAAAAGCAGACCTTCATAACATTACGGGAAAAAACCAACAGCGAATCATTGCGAAAACCATAATCCCGATGACATTGTGGTAATGAATACCGTTAATTTTGTGGACAAGAATAAAAAATATTTTGCACAAATGTCCGCAGTCTGTTAACGAGAATTTCGGCAAGCAGAACTGAGAAATGGCCCTTAAACGGTCGTAGGCAACATATTCAAAATTAAGGGAAAAAGCCAACAGCGAATCATTGCGAAAACCATAATCCCGATGACATTGTGGTAATGAATACCGTTAATTTTGTGGACAAGAATAAAAAATATTTTGCACAAATGTCCGCAGTCTGTTAACGAGAATTTCGGCAAGCAGAACTGAGAAATGGTCCTTAAACGGTCGTAGGCAACATATTCGCGAGTAGTAGCGATCCCCCGATCGAACAATCGGCCGTTTATTATGGCGACCGTATGTCGCGAATGAAGGCTCTGAAAAGGCCGGAAGTGGCGAACCCGTAAAATTAACGACAATGACGTTTTTTCGGGCCCGAGTGCCAAATGCTCGAACAATGCGAATAATGGAACGCGGCGGGGTGTTCAAGGCTAGGGTGCTAAAAGCGAGAATCTCGAGAGGATAATGCGCGGCAAAGATGGCGATTTTGATAGTAACGCATCGAGGGCTCAATAAAACTGCACCGGCCGCTCCCCCCTCCCCCCACTCCCCCTCCCCTGCCAACCGCATTCGCAAGCTACGAAACATTTTCATCCTGTAATTTCTTCTGTTAAATCGTCGCCTCCATTGTTTTTCACGCGTTCCTGATTTTTTCCCGATACAACGGGAAACTGTACATCTTTTATTTCTTCGTTTCATGCCGACACGAATATCGCGCGCGAAACCCTTCAGCACTATTTATTCGATATTACACCGTGCGGATCTATATGCGTTGCAAAAAACATTTTTGCAATTTTATTTCCTTCATTAATCGTTTTAATACACTGTCAATTTAATTAATCGTTTCACGGTAGTACACAGACATTTTTAAATGACCGTTCCATATTTTTTATTTTACAAATACTGAAATTGTAAAGATGCTGTCGTTGGAAATGATTAAATAAATATATTTAGGAGAGCATGTATTATATTTTGAACCGCACAAAATCCAAATAAATTCGATCTCGTTATTTTTATAAGACAACATGTATTAGTTACTTTTAAGGCTCGGTAGGTTTAGTGTTAAATAATTTCAGTCAAAATGCAGCTACCGTCACCGCAAAAACATTATATCTGCTGGCTAGTTATTATTTCTCTGATTATTCAAAACGCGAAATCGATTTTCATGTGGACAATTTTCTTTTAGCATTATTATGCATGTTTATGCAAGTACACGGATTACGAGCTTTGTATTTTGTCGTTTCATGCCGACGGTCGTTGCGAACATTTCTCGACTATTCACTCATTATTTTTCAAGTAATTAAAAACGCGAAATCATGTTGTTTTAAGGAATATTTTCTTTTGATACCATTATTAAACAGCGGATT
Organism: Halictus rubicundus; assembly: GCF_050948215.1. Lineage (NCBI taxonomy): Eukaryota > Metazoa > Arthropoda > Insecta > Hymenoptera > Halictidae > Halictus > Halictus rubicundus. The sequence goes on along the minus strand of NC_135159.1, from coordinate 9,363,281 downwards.
TTACGCGTCTACGGAAAAATTATTTGTACTATTCGTAGCTTATTAAAGTTATTACAAGAAAACATACATTTTTATTTAACTTTATTTATTATGTTACTTGTCGGATGTTATTCTTCTGTTATTATATATTTACCGACGTCTTTCGTATAAATCATTCGCTCGATTTCTCTTGCTGCTCATTCTTTATTTTTCTAATTATTGGAAATGAGAAAATAATTTTTTAATAGAAAATAATCTTTTGACTTATGTACTTTTGTTGTTGGCAAGTATTATAAAGTACATTTTTCAACGATCTCTACTCACAATTTATACTTACTATTTATTTTTTCACTTACTACAATAAAGTCGATTTGAATACTTTCATTGAACATTGCCAGGTGTATTTTTGTTATCATGCATTTTTAGCCCGGTTCTAGAGTGTGCCCGATGCATGTACATGCGTATGCACCAATCAACGTGTTTGCACTCTGGAAAAGCGTGATTATCTTATAGCGATTTCGCAATAAAGATAACAGTTTATTCCAAGCAAATGGAACCGCATTCGCGCGCCGGCATAAAAACCTCGTGGGGAAACAAGAGCGGGTTGTTTGCAATATTTACAGAGATTTCTGATAATAAATTATCGTTACAACCCTCGGGCAAATCGACCGACCCTTCAACTGTGTAACAAAGTGGCAATAACAAATATACGCCATTACTTAGAAAAATAACACCTTCAACTTTGCAATAAAGTGGCTATAACAATAAAGAATGCATTTGCAAAAGCGTAGTTGCACAGAAAAATACAATCATTCACACGAACATCCTATACCATTTCTATACGATTTATGTATTCTATTACTATTATATTAGTAAACAAAACTTTGTTGCTCTTCATTATTCAGTTAAGAAACTCGTACTGGCATATTCGTGACATTTTTCTGATTAAAATGAGCACAAACATGATATAATTTCGATCATATTTACTTCTTTCATGAATAATAGAAAATTCAATCATCGGTTCGGATAAGCGAGGTTGTACTAAATCGTGAATTAAGCGAACAAACACGGTCCAAATGGTGTCGTGTTTGGTATCATTTTAATCAGAAAAATGTCACGAATACATCGACAAAAGTTTCGCGAGGAAATGATTGAGAACAGAAATGTTCCGTGAAAGAATTATTGCACACCTGTTTCACAAATATCGCCACGTAATTGTAACCGTTTTAATACCGAAATGCAAGAGCAATTATTTTACGCAAGCTCCGCTTTTAGAAGCCGTCGATGAACTTTAATAAAAACGAAACAGTGGATTACCGAGCAGCGGGTTTTTCTATAAAATGGCGGAGCCTTAACGCGAGCAGTTTATTTTCCGAGGGCGAAAAAATTGAACGAGAGAGGCAAAGAACCGTGCAAGACAGGTATCCTATCCCCCTTCCGCCGGCGTCATTGTATCATCGTAAGTGTGTCTCGCGCAAATCGTAGTCCATTTTCCATCGTGGCCTTTTCGGGCCGCGTCCTACGGTGCGGAAAATTGCGCATCCGTTGATGGCGTTTTACCTCTTGCTAACTTCGTCCGATGGAATTTTTTCGAGGAACGTAATACCGGGAGCCCTGCGCGATCCTTCATATGGTCCGAGAGGCTCGTACCCGAAAAAAATGAGCGGTCACTGGCCCGATGAAATAAGCCTACAATCGCTCGTGAAACAATAATCCCCTGAAAAGTCGCGAATTTTCGTTGTTTTTTCTGAGCACATTTCCAATTGCGCGACAGAACATGCATTTCTCGTTGTTTAATCCTAAAGTATTAAAACGACCAGGAAAGTATTATATTCACGGCCCGGTAAAATACTGTTTCAAATAGGGAATCGTTAATTGTACATTTTATTTGCACTTTTGAAAATAAAATATTCCATTTGTCAGAACAACTTTTTATTATAGTATTTTATTTGAAGGATTCGCGAAATAGTGGCAATTTTATTCATTTCAATCTCTAAAATATTACTTCCAAACATAATTTTTAGTTTCAGATTATTGAAATAAAAATATTTGCGGAAATTTTACTGTGTATTGAAAATAGTATTTGAATTATGGGACGATTATTTCAGGATTATTATTTTTCATTTGAAGGATTCTCAAAATAGTGGCAATTTTATTTGTTTCAATATCCAAAATATAATTTCTAAACATAATTTTTAGTTTTAGGCTATGGAAATAAATATTATTGTTACTGTTATACGTAGGACGATTATTTTTCAGGATTATTAGTTTTTATTTGTAGGATTCTCAAAATAGTGGCAATTTTATTTATAGAAATTTTACTTTTATTCCATTTTACTTTTATGGAAATTTGACTGTTTGTTTAGAATAGTATTTGAATTTTAGAGCGATTATTTAAAATAGTATTTGAAATATTGTTTCTCCAAAATTTGATACAGCTCTGATTAGATTGCTCAAATGTAAAAACGGATGGATATTCGAGGTTTTAAGTACTATTACAAGAGTAGGTGCCTGTAGATAACAAAATATTTTCTAACACAATTTTCTTTCGCGATATAATTTGATTTGTAATGAAATCGGAAAAGTAGAAAATAGTGTGCTTGTTACCGCAATGTTCTTTCGTAGCACAATTTAATTTGGAACAGAGTTTGTTCGAAGAAATTGTGTGATGCAATATTCTTTCGCAATTTAGTTTCGTTTGTAATAGAATTAATTCGGAAGAATAAGTTCCGTATGAAACTCGATGGATTCGAGAGACAGTTTGAGGTTCTAATCATAGACTGTAGCAATAACGTAACTTTGTGCGCAGTCTTTCTTCGAAATTGGGCTGATTTGTCAGAAGGTTTCTCGTGGAATTAGCGAGTTGCACACTGTGTAACAGCGCAGAAGTGCAGTTTCCGCGAGGTGCAACTAATCTCGAGACCATGTCCCCGCGTTACAAGAATTCATCAACTTTACGACGTGAATTTTAGCGCCGAAGTTAAATTAAATCTCACCCAGCGCGAAACAGAAGATTTTTTTAACGACGAGTAAACAAAAAACACGGGGGTTAACTTTTCCCGAAAATCCAGCGTCAGATAAACAAAGTAGAAATTAAACCTGAAATAGCCGAATCAATACTAGCGTGTTTAATAATAAACTTTCCGTAATTCGCTTTGTAGAATATATATAATATGCTACCTTCATTACGCTCGGCAATAATGCGCGCAGAAATAATAATCAAAGTAATAATTATATCGGTTAATTATTATAATGCATTCGATGGGCCAGTTAATTATAACTTCCACGAATTATTCGTTGTTTAATAACTTCGTTCAAGTTTATGTTGTACAAGAAGATCTCCAAGCTATTTCTTACACAGTACAGGGTTAAACTTCACCTTGGCAACCCAGAAATTTTTAACTTTTTATTATATAATCCTGTGCATCTGGACGAGAAAATTCCAAAAATCGAAGTTTCAAGACGAGGATTTCGCTGGTTCAAAAGTTATGCGAGTTTAAAGCTGATTTTAAGCGTTTTTTATAGCCCAGTACAGTCATTAAAATGACTAGACCGCGGATTTTTATGCAGACTTTTATCTGCTTTAAATTATAATAATTACTCTACTTACTGTCTAACTAAATAATATTTTTATCCGTGTGTTTATAAAGTTTAAACATTGTTCTCAATGGAACCAATAATTCAGAAGGCGGACATCTGTCGTTTCTTTTCTGAAATGAATTTTCCCAGAAATTAAATGAAATTACGGAGCAAAATTGTTATTACGAAATCTACTGTTGCCTACACAATTTTAATTATCCCAAACGAATCGTGCTTGCATTACGTATCATTAAAAATTCTCCAGACTCATTAGGAGCCAGCGGATTTTATGCATTTGCAACAAGAACGAGGCAAGCGTAATTTAAAACAGTAAAAACATTAGAGGAATTTAAGCATACTGTTACATTATTTTACATCTGTTAATCAGATCAAGAATGAAAATAATTTTCCGTTTCACTCCACTTTGTTGCAATTCGGCTGGACAACTTTTATTTTGCGTAAAGATCCGCTGTCATTTCTGTGCCTTCAAGGTAATCCGGAGGTCATGGTATACTAGGTCGTTAAGTCAAATATACAAAGTGCCATTTTAAAAAATGAAGGTGACCTTGCCAATACTAAAACAAAAATTGCTCTCGAACTTTTTTTTATTGCAATGTATAGCCAATCGAAAACTGATCAACTTCTGTTGAAAATATTTGTTTGTCAGATTATCGCAAGTACTTGAAAAATCGTGCAAAGTTTTACGTGGGACACCCTGTATATTATTATTATTATTATTTAAATATATTATAGTTCCCATATTGTGGCTCCAACAACGTGATCACTAGACCGTACATCGTATGCTTTTGTAATAAAAAATTAAAAAATCCATCGTATCTTGAACACGAAAAAATGATTTCAGAGAAAAATAAAATGCAGCTACTGCTTCTTCTGAATGACAGAGAAAATGTTTATGTTGCATGAAGGACCGCCAGTCTGGTGATCAGCCAGCGTATTTGCAAACTTTTACGACCGAAACCCAGGAAGTTAAATGGAAAGCATACTTCGGGAGCGTTTTTCATTTAGCCTTCCCTCGTTACGAGGATGTCTATTTTTTCTTTTTTTTTTTTTTTTTTTTTTTTTATGGGAAGAATGGCGCATCGAATGCAGCTGATACAAGCAGTAGAGAACGTTGCACACCGACGTACCGCGAAGGTCTAATCGCGCGATACGACGTCTACGCACGGCCGCGTTTGTACATCTGTATTTTTGTTGATGCGAAAGAGGCGCTCGACCATGAAATAAAGAAGTGCGCCGCGCCCGTTCCGTATGTAAACCTGGAAGAATAGCTTATTTTAAAGCGATCACGAAACGCTTTTCATGTCCGCCTGGATGATGGAATCGTGCTTTCATTCGACCGTCTCGTTGTGAAAAATGATCCACCGTTACCTGCCAACCAACCCTTCTCTGCCTCTACCCTGCCGGCCTTTTTTCCACGTTTTTACCTCCTTCCCGGCGTACATGCATGCTCGAATGCAGGGTAAAGCACTCAAACCCCGCGAATAATGCTTTTATTTTTCTGGCCACGTAAGAAAATTTCGCTAGCGTACACGCGGATTTATCTCCCGGCCCGAAACTTTTACCTGCTCGACGAAGTTTTAATCGTTTTCGGTATTCTCCACGAGGTTTATATCACAGTACACAACGAAACTCGAACGAGGGGGAAACGATTCTTCTGCGATCTCTGTTCGTCAGGTTTCCCATTCAAATTCCCATTATTTTTGCAGTTTCATCGCGTTCGCTTTGTCAGGCATTTTGATTTCGAATTAATCACCTTTCAGTTGGCGGAGAAAAATTTTCAGAAAAAGATTATTACCTGACCGGCTGTATTGTTTCACGGCAAAATTTTCACTGAAAAATTGGGCATTGTAATTTTGTGGAGAACAATTTTACGATGTTCTACCTTGGATCATTTTGAACAGGAGAGCTTCTACTTTTAGCACTACCAAACTGATTTTTTCCACAGAATCGAGGGTGATTGAAAGATTCTGTTGAATACAGAAGTGTCGACGAACTTTTGAAAATTGCAGCATCGTAAAAAATAATCTTACGGATGTCTAATTAGGCTCATTTTAAAGGGTGAAGCATCTACTTTCGCTTGTACTAAATATTTTTTTTTTTTGTAAACTACTGACGCACCTTAAAAAAATATTGTAAAGGAGGATGCTATTCCAACGAATTTTCTTCAATTCAGAAATGTCTGCGAAGTTTGAAAAATTGTAGCATCGTAAAAAATAATCTTACGGATGTCTAATTAGGCTCATTTTAAAGGCTAAAGCATCTACTTTCGCTCCTACTAAATAATTTTTTTTTTTTAATTACTAACACGGTATAAAAAAATATTGTAGAGGAGAATGGTATTCCAACGAATTTTGCTCAATTCAGAAATGTCTGCGAAGTTTCAAAAATTGCAGCAGCGTGAAAAAAAATCGCCCGATAGTCTGCCTAGGCTCGCTTTAAAGGTCGAAGCCTCTACTTTTCGACCGCTCCATTACAAATTTTTCGAACAATATTCTCCCACGCTGAAATATTATTTGTCAGACACGTATTTAAATTTCCGTACGAGGGAATTGTTTCGCGCAAGCCGGGATAACGAGGAAATTCATTTCTGGGACTGCAAACGATGGTTTCAAATGAAAGTAAAATATACGAGTATCGCTAGAAGTTCTTACTGCGAGAGTTTCGCGAGCCCCAATAATTTTTACAGCACCCGTAAGTGCACGAAAATCGTCGTTGTAACGTCGCCAGCAAGATCGAATATTTAAAATAGAGTGGTCCGAACGCGATTAAGACTGTCGAAGGTTCGGCTCGGTTCGCATTCCCAGTAAATTAGCGGATTAATCGACCGAATGGCGGATCGAGAAGCGAACTTGCCGGGGAGCATATGGTTGCAGTTAAAGCGAAGGAACGCGGGAGAAAAGCGGAGCAAAGGTAAGCGAGCTAGGAATCATGAGTAGCGTGCAATCTATACAGCTCTCCGGAGAGGCTTTTGAGCAAAGAGAGAAGCAATGATCTTACTCAAGGGAAATAACATATTTATGGGCTGCGAATGGCGGCTCTCTTGCCGCTGCGACATCGACTACTTTGATCTCAGCCGACGCCGCCGCGCCGCGCGCATCAAAGTATACCGAAAATCAAAAGCAGTTTGCTGGAATATGTAAGTGGATTTTCGGATACTTTGAAATCCGACTACCCTCATCTTCAATATTCGAAGGGCTGCGTACAAACACGCACGAACCCTCCCTTACACACGATTTTCCCCTTGAAATGTCCGTTTTGCGCAACGCGTTCCGAAAACAATGCATTTTTAGCGCCATTGCTTCGGTTGTTGCATATAAAATTTACAACAGTTAACAGCCCTTCGCATTCCAAATTTTTCTGCACTGAAAAAAAGCCTATTTTATGAATTTTTAGGAAACAGTTTTTCAGTTCTTATAGTTTTCGAGAGAGAAATTCCTGAAAGCAGCTTTTCCCAGCTTTCTGACTTAGCAATAACTACTTAAAGAATGTTTAAACAATTTCAAAATGTTCATTGAGCTTTTTCAAGTTTCTTCAGGGTTCTGACACGTTCGTGACATTTTTCTGATTGAAACGATACCAAACACGACACCATTCTCGTCATATTTGTTTGTTTAATCCACGATGCAGTAAAACCTCGATTATCCGAACTAATCTTAATGCAACATGGATGATGGAATAGTTTACTTAGCTACTGTTCTAGATTATATCTTTAGCGATTGGAACAGTGAGTCGAGTTTTATGTGAATTACTTCGAAATACTAATTTAAATAATGGATTTGAATAATAATTCAGGCATCGGTTCGGATAAGAGAGGCGCTACTTTATCGTGGATCAAACGAGTAAATATGATGGAAATCCTGTCGTGTTTGGTCTCGTTTTAATCGGAAAAGTGTCACGAATATGTTGGCGATAGTTTCGCAGAGAAATAATTAAAAACAAACGAGTATTGTCGAAAAGTATAAATAGAAATGTATTTCTTCATTTCATGATTATAATATGAACTGAAAAAGGTATGCTGACATTCTTAATATTCTTTTAATCCCACTGTTCCAGATTTATTCATTTTTAAAACCCGCGATCTCAGACTTGTATATATTAAACAAATCTATCGAACCACAACACAGTCGGTGAAAGACAAAAAATTTTACGTAAATTCATGAGATAGGTGAATTTTTATGCAGGAAAATGTATAACAATTTTTTACAATGAAGATCGAACAATGTATTTATGCATATTTATAGTTTCGCGGTTCTTCGAAGTTCGCTGCCAATCAATACATTGTTTATTAAAAGGCAGGCTTCGATATAAATATTGATGTATGGTAATGCGAAAGATAAGTAGCGTCAGAATTTTTTTGTATTGTTTCTCTTCCCTGTATCTGCGCGGTGGAGTTGGAAGTTTCAAACAAAAAAAAAAAAGGAAAAAAAAAAACGGAAAAAATATATAAGCAAGACAGAAATTAGTTTTCCCAGACGCATCTGTACTGGAAGAGTAACTCGTTCGCTAGAGAATATCTCGTTCGTTGCCAAAGTTTCCGCGATAAGAAGCCAGATAAGCACAGTTGTCCTCTTGCCCCAGGAAAAAACTTGCAAACAGTAACGAAAGAAACGCCTGGCTTTTTCGGAAGCTTGATTCTAAGCGTCCATAGTCCGGTCGACAACTTAAAATTGAAGAAACTCATTACTCGACTGCGAATTGTGCGCATTCGAAGGCTCGCGCTCATTCGGGAGCGCAGCAAAGTGACTTTTTGGGAATTTTTGACTTTGGAACGCGTAAGACGAAAAGTTAAGAAAATGTTTCAAAATATTTAGTTTAGACAGTGTACCTTCTAATTTCTTAATTTAAAAATATTTATCAAAGTTGCGACCGACCTCTTGGTGGTCTTATGAAAAATAATATTTTTTTTTCATGGACAAAGGCGAGAAGACTTTGATGTTAAAAATTACAATATTAGGTGCTCAATATCCTGAAAATTATATAAACCATATTAAACTTTGAATTTCCGATGAAGTCGCCTAAGTTCAAGTATTGCTCTGCAGTTGAGCAATATTTTCCAATAAAAAATTACGAGATACTTTCTAAAGTAAGCTATTTTAAATGTTAAAGCGTCCTTTGAACAAAGTCTTACGGCCTTTGATAAAAATATTCCTGAAAATGGCGTTTCTCAGCGTATTGCAGCGCTCGGCAACAACTTAAAGAATGTTTAAAACATCTTAAAATGTTCAACGTGCTTCTTCAGGTTTTTCCAGGCTCCCGATACATTCGTGACATATTCCTGATTGAAACGATACCAAACACGACGCAATTCGGGTCGTATTTGCTCGTTTAATCCACGTTACAGTCGCACCTCGATTATCCGAACTAATGAACACGAGTGCTGGGATAATAGAACAGAACAGTTTACCTAGTTACAACGTTAGATTAAATCTTTACTGATTTGTATAATAAATCATGTTGTCCATGGTTCACTCTAGGCTAGAACTGTTTAAATTAAGATAAGGGAGGATAATGGAGAACATCAAGTTCGGATAATAGAGATTCCACTTTATCGTGGATTAAACAGGCAAATACAGTCCGAACTGTATCGTATTTGGACTCTTTTTAACCGGAAAAACATCACACATTTATTCACGATAATTTCATAAAGAAATAGTTACAAACAAAAAAGTTTTGTCAAAAAGCTTGCCAAATAGAAATCTATTTCTTCGTGTATCGATTCTAGTGAGTTTAAAATAATACAAAGATACGTATTTCTAATTTGTTTTAATCGACTGAACTGAATGGAGAGTTCCGATGTCGTCGGTTCGGATAATCGAGGTTCCACTAAATCGTGGATTAAACAAGTAAATATGATCGTAATGGTACCGTGTTTGGACTCTTTTTAATCAGAAAAACGTCGCCAATTTGTTGACGATAGTCTCGCAAAGAAATGAGCCAGATTAGAAAATTTTTGTCATTGGATTGGTGGTACTGGGTGTCTCGGAGCCTCCTCATTTCCCGTGTCCTTGTCGTGAAATCGAATGGTGATCCTCTATCGGGTTCGATATTCCTTGTCTTGGGCGGTTTTCCTCGGGCTCCACGCCCTCGCCCTCGAATACAGAATTCCTACAGCCACTCTGCTCGTAGTTTTCAACGAAATCCGACGTTCGTATGCTGTGACCAGCCCTGATCGGTAAACACACAAACGCGTCCCGCCTTGAGAAACGGGAAACTGTTTTATAGTCGAGCCATCTCCCACGCTAAATCATATTAAAACTTGCTATACATCGTAGGGCAAGGGTGGACCTTCAGCACAACTGCGCCTAGCACGAAACTGATTTTAAAAGCTTGCCAAAAATAGGGTCAAAAACAACAGGCCAAAATTAATACGTTTTCATATATCAATAGTTAACTAACCTATAGAAATTATTTTATAAAATTCAGAACGAAGGAAATATTTTTCTATTTACGTAGAAAATTGGAAAAAATGCTGAAAATTGAAAAATGCAGAATAAAAATAACACAGTTTATTTTTTCTCTTAATAATTTCCCAATATCGAGTTGAGAATAATAAAACACCATTTTTGTGTCGATCGCGATGCATTCCACTCAGTCGCATTTGATCTGTTCATTTTTGTCACGAACGCATGAAATCTGTTTATTATGGAAAATGGGAAGCTTCTGCTTGGAGAAAAGATGCTGGTCTGTTTTTCAGGAATGCATCGCGCTCGAAACAGAATTTCCACGGGTGTATCGTCATAAAAACGTGCGCGATGCGATATCATTCTGCAGAAACTTTCCGATATGTCTCCGGCTCGGTTGTTTCTGTATGCATGCTTTATCGGTTTTTGCATTTCGAATCGGTAAAGCCGGATCGTCAAACTCCGGTTCCTCGAAGTTTGTTTGCGAAACAATTATCTGTTGCTGATGCTAACTGAACGCCAAGGTAATTGAATTTGTGCAGTGTAGGATGCAGAAATACGTCATGCGTGAAACAATGAGCATTCTAGTATTCTCCTGACTACGGACCCGGCTGCCTGGCTATGGGCGAGTTAAGGTTCGGCAAATTGCTAATACCGCAGATTATGTCTTCGCGGATCGAGAGCCTTATTAGCTTATTTCACAGTGAGCGCCCCCGTTGGTCCGGCATCGCCTACACGTTCGCCGCCCCGTTCGAATTTTTCGTCGCCCATTCTCTGGTGGATTGTTGCGGCTGTAACACGCCGCTGGCAATCATGCCGAAAAGCGACATCGAGAGCTGAAGTTGCGGTTGAAAAAATAGTCGATCTTCGAACCGCTGCAACTTCGTGCCAACAAATTGCACGGCAGTCTATCTAGGCTCATTGTAAAGCGTCAAGCAATGGCGGCTCGTGTATAGGCACTGTGGAACTATAGCAGCCACTATTTCTACTTGATAGTATCGATAACATTTAACCTCTTAAGTACGGCGCGCTTGTCCGCGACTCCCTCCTCCCAGTACGGCGCGCTCGTCCGCAACTCTGTTTTCCAGGGACGGTGCGCCTGGTCGCGGATGGCAAAAAAGCCACTATAGTGGCTCGTAGTGTTCAAACTGAGGCCTTCCACGGAAACCCACTATAGTGGCGTACCGTTCAAACTGAGGCCCTCCACGGAAACCCACTATAGTGGCGTACCGTTCAAACTGAGGCCCTCCACGGAAACCCACTATAGTGGCTCGTACAGCTCAAATTAAGGCCCTCCACGGAAACCCACTATAGTGGCTCGTACAGCTCAAATTAAGGCCCTCCACGGAAACCCACTATAGTGGCTCGTACAGCTCAAATTAAGGCCCTCCACGGAAACCCACTATAGTGGCTCGTACAGCTCAAATTAAGGCCCTCCACGAAAACCCACTATAGTGGCTCGTACAGCTCAAATTAAGGCCCTCCACGGAAACCCACTATAGTGGTTCGTACAGCTCAAATTAAAGCCCTCCACGGAAACCCACTATAGTGGCTCGTAGCGTTCAATCTGAGACCCTCCACGGAAACCCACTATAGTGGCTCGTACCGTTCAAACTGAGGCCCTCCACGGAAACCCACTATAGTGGCTCGTACCGTTCAAACAAAGGCCCTCCACGGAAACCCACTATAGTGGTTCGTACAGTTCAATCTGGTGCCCTCCACGGAAACCCACTATAGTGGTTCGTACCGTTCAATCTGGTGCCCTCCACGGAAACCCACTATAGTGGCTCGCACTGTTCAAACTGAGGCCCTCCACGGAAACCGCTACAGTGGTGTACGGTACTTAACAAATTAATATAATAAAAAGATCTAGTATGGAACTGTGCGCTTCACAGTTGAAGCTGAAATTTTCTGGAGCATCACCCCCACTAATTTTAGCTCCGAGCCGCCACTGGCGCTGAGTTTCTACTTTCGATTAAGTTGGCTTTCTGATTCGTACTTTTTCCCTGGAAAATTGCTACTCGATTTCGCTCCACTGTTATATTGCTCGTCTCCTTGCCTCAATCGCGATCATGCTGCGTCCAGCTGGTCCAGGACGCTCCGTGTCGAAATGGTTATTAAAGTGGAAGGTTCCCTCTTCCAAATGAGCCAGGATAGATCGTCTCGAAATGTTTTTCTACGGAGTTACATCGGTCCGAACAGTACAGTGTACAGACATCAGCTTCGTTCGAGTTTTACTCGTCGCTCGGGCAGTCTCGTTGCCTAATCACGATCGTGGGACCCCTAATTGGTGCAGGATGCCCCGTATCGACCCGGGAGAACGTGCCTGGTCGACGCATCCGGTCAGTCTCCCAACCGGTTTATCTTTTATCCGGCGATTCGACCCGCAAGACGAAATTCCGTTTTCCCATCGGAAAACGCGTGCGCGCTTAGGTTTTCCATCGAGCGTCGGGTCGCACGTCCTCCAACGTTGAAGAGCGGGCCGATTCAGCGCACGTCGCGCGAAAAGGAAGCGGAGAGGAAAGTGGTCTGGGCAGAAGAGGAAGAAGTGGAGGAAGGAAAGAGGAAGGAAGGAAGGAAGGAAGGAAAAGGTGGCTGGCGCAGGCTCGCAGGAAAAACCAAAGACTTCCTCCTCCTCCTCCCCCCCCCCTCCCCTCCCCACCCTCTACCGGAAAAGCTTCCGGGAAGAACGGAGACAGAGGCATATCGTATCGGCCAACAACAAGACAAATGATGATTGCAACAAACATTTCGAAGCATACCGGCCAATCCCGTCGCCGGCAATCTCTGTCCCGTGGTAAACGTTCAATTTCATTCCGCCCGGCTAACAAGTCCGCGAATCTTTCTTTCGTTTTTCTTTTTTTTCTCTCTCTCGACCCCCCGCCCCGGACGCGCGGAGTTCATGTCGTTTGACAAGCAACAACGATCGTAACTTCCCTCACTTTCTCCCGTAATAAAAACACACTGTGTGCCCGTCCTCCCGGTTTCCCGGGATCATGCGCCCCCCCCTCCCCCTTTCTTTGATCTTTATTCAGTGCTACAAGTTTCTCTATTTAGAGGATGCTGCCAGGGATACTCCATTTCCCGAGCGTCGCAATCTTGCGACGCGGGGAATTGTTGCTATACACGCTTCGAAATTACCGAAGTCGTACGTCATTTATTTTGATACAACTCTCTCTCTCCCGAGTCCTTCTCGATTCGGTATTTTCCTGAATCAGAAGAGGATTACCCGAGAAATACTGACTTCGAAATGTTTCCTACGAAATGCCGAGAATTTTCACCGGGCCACCTGACTTGCAATTGGAAAACGGGGCTGAACTTTTTCTCGGGAAACCAGAAATTTTTGACGTTTCTTTACGTAGTCCTCTAGATTTTGACGAGATAATTCCGAAAATCCAAGATTCAATCGTAGGAGATCACCGGTTCGAAAGTTATACAAGATTTGTAGCGTTTGTGACAGGTAAGGGCGACGCTTAACGAGCGGAGCCGTCGGATTACCCTGCACGAGTTGATGGATTTTACAGTGGAAGATCAATCTGTTTCGTCAGCAACGATCGCACATCTTTACACACACGTAACTTTCGAACTAGGTGATCTCCTAGGATTGAAATTTTGATTTTCGGAATTTTCTCGCTCAAATCTACAGGATTACATAAAGAAAAGTTACAAATTTCTGGTTTCCGGTGGTGAAGTTTCACCGAAAACTGCAAAAAATACCAAAAATACCAACGCCGTGACGTTGGCGTGGGCGGAGCTGGAACCCGCAGACGCGTCCTGATTGGTCCGTGTTTTTCTTCAATAACTCCTTAACGAAGCCACGGAGAACATTTTCGCAAAGGAAAAAGTTTCTTCAAATGACCTCAGGAATTGCCTCTTTCAAGGAAATACATTTTCGGGACACCATGTATTTGAAAGCATGGTGGCTTCTTCGACCGACTGCATACGCCAATGCACGCGGTTTAACTGGCTGTATCTCGACAAAGAAAGATCGCAGCGTCGTGAAACCAAGCTCATTTTCAAGAGAAAGGACAGCCGATTTGATCAAGTACGCGTCGAACCACGTACGACAATTTGTTGCCGAGATGTATCGCGTCGAAGCGTTAACAATGCGACTCTCTTGTGTAATATCGAATCGCAGGTGCATTACGATGCAGCCCGACAAATGCACCGTGAAATTTAGAGTCGGGCCACCACTCGAAGGGAATGTGGAGCGACCGGAGGCTCCTAGCGCCGCCCTTATGGTTTAATAGCGCTGGTTTGCGTGGTGGGAAAGCCAGAATGCGAGGCACGTTACGAGCCTCATGAATTGCGTATACACGGAATAATGCGTGTAAAATCTTTTTCTCGAAGGAGAGAGAGAGAGAGAGAGACAGCGAGAGGGAAACGCACCTAACTCGATCCTCTGCCCTTGCGCTCGCATAAATTTCCCGCGACCGAGGTTTTCATTTAATCTTCGCAAACAATGTAACCGTCCGCAATGAATCACTAATAAAAAAGAAAGAACGTATAGCGCGGCGATCGACGAGCCCTCCCCGCGTGTAAGCGTATTCATCGCATCGCGTATTCATTTATGCGTATATGAGTATTCATATTAATTCGCGGCCGTAATGATCGGTGCATTATGCAACGTAACTAAACTGCTTCAATTTTCAAGAATTCCGCGTTCTGCTCCAAGTAACGGCATCTGATTGTTAATTTCGTCGGGCATTTTTAACGAAGACACGACAAAACGGAATACCTTATGACGGTCGCAATTCTTTAAAAATTTTAAGAGACGTGCATACGTTAATTAAAAAATTGCAGGAACATTTGTAGACCTGTTGTTGAGAGCTAGTTTCATTTGGCGGACCGACTTTCCTTCAATTTTAGTTCTGATAAGACTGTGTTATCTCATTTTTTATTTTTATAGACTCGTGTCTTCCCGTTTTTAGTTTTTACACAGCAATTTTCCTCCGATTTTAATTTTTATAGACTCGTGTCTCCCTATTTTTAATTTTTACACCAATTTTTCTCCAATTTTAATTTTTATATACCTATGTTACTCTATTTTTAATTTTTACACAGCAATTTTTCTCCAATTTTAATTTTTATAAACTCGTGTCTCCCTATTTTTAATTTTTACACATCAATTTTTCTCCAATTTTAATTTTTATAGTCATGTGTCCCTATTTTTAATTTTTAACGGCAATTTTTCTTCAATTTCAATTTTTATAGTCATGTCCCCCTATTTTAAATTTTTACACCGCAATTTTTCTCCAATTTTATTTTTTATAGTCGGAGAATTTACACAAAATTTATTGAATTTACTTTAATCGAACTACTGACCTGCTGGATTTTTACAAAAAATTTTGTTTATGGCGTGGAGGGTACAGTAAGCTGTCACGACGTTCCATCAAGCTTATCAGATCCCCTAATAAAAAAAACTAAAGTTTTAAAAGTTCATTAGCGTCGCAGACTAGTTTTTGATAAGAACTCACAGCAGTATAAATATGCACCCCGGAGCTAAGAAAATAGATCTAAAATAAACTATTAATTCAAACATGGATAACTGCCGATAAGAATGGCGTCATAGATATTCGTCACGCTTTAAAGTTTAAACAATCCGAGTAATTGAATGTTTACCAGTGAAATGATTGAAGCGACGCGGGCATACCGTTCTATCGCGTTCGCGTGCATCAGCGACGATGCATTCGCAATTTCTCAACCTCTGATAAGCGTGCGTGTCCGTTCCGTCTGTTGTACGCATGATCAGATGTGAACTGCTTCAACGCATCGCTCCATAGGATATATCCCATTTGCCTTGCCAATGTGCCATTTTAAATCCAAAAACGCTGCACGCGTGGCTGAGTTTGTTAAACTGAAAATCGATTTAGAACATTTATTTCATTGAACGAATCTGTATTTGGGAAAATTAAAAAAATCTGAAATTTTGTGGATCTGTTCAAACATGTTTTTAGAATGTATAGTAATTTCTTCGAGTGGAAATATCCATTTCATTCAACGTTGTAGGTACCATTGTACTTTCAGTCTTATAATGCTTGCTATTAGAAATTATCATCCAATTAAAAAACTATTGCAGCTGTGATTCTAAAATTTTGTGGGTCCGTTTGAAAACGTTTGGAACATATATAGTAATTTTTTCGAGAAAAAATATCCATTGGATTCAAAGTTATGGTTAGAATTGTGTAGCTTTATAACGATTTTGGTCCTACAAATGTTGATATAATAAAATTCGATGAAATAACTATGGCACGTATGGTTCTGAAACTTTGTTCGTTTATTTTACTACGTTTCAAGAGTGTATAGTAATTTTTTCGAGAAAAAATATCCATTGGATTCAAAGTTATGGTTAGAATTGTGTAGCTTTATAACAATTTTGACCCCACAACTGCTGATATAATAAAATTCGATAAAATAACTATGGTACGTACGGTTCTGAAACTTTGTTAGTTTGTTTTAACATATTTCATGAATGTAGAGTAATTTTTTCAAGAAAAAATATCCCCTGGATTGAAAGTTATGGTTAGCATTGTGTAGCTTTATAACGACTTTGGTCCGACAAATGTTGATATAATAAAATTCGATAAAATAACTGTGGCACGTATGGTTCTGAAACTTTGTTAGTTTATTTCACTATGTTTCAAGAATGTATAGTAATTTTCTCAAGAGAAAATATCCACTGGATTCAAAGTTATAGCTAGGACAGTATGTATACTGTTATATTCGTATAGCTTGTAGAAACAATAAAGCAATCTTTAGGAATTTCCGGAAGGAGATCTGTACGTCGTAATTTTTCCAAACTTTTTCCATATATCCCTACCAATATTAGGAACTATCAGACATTTCTACAACATCTCGAAAATGACTGTAGCGCAAAATATTCGAGAATCTCTTGATGCACATCAAGTTTCGAAGAGTGCGTACTCTGGAAATATTTACGGTACTACGCGTCTTAGGTGATCGAAAACATGTTCCCCATTCGCGAATATAATACTAATCGGAACAGAAGTATTTTCCCCGCAGTACCGGCGAGGTTTTCCAAAATGGACCGCGCCGGTGTTCGCAATTTCATTGCGTGCAGCAGTCTGAATAGCTCCGAGTGGAGTTTGAGGGGTCGGGTGATATGGTCGGCGAATATTTAACGAATTTTCGTAGATTTGCAAACGGCGGTCTCTACGCAGGCAATCATTCAGGCCGATTTATCAGGCGAATCGGTTCGAACGAACACGGGTGCTCGACCATATATCCCGGCTCCAATTTACATCCGAAATCCATTTGGCCGATATGGCGTTCGTCACGATATTTGGGTCGATCTACGACTTCTTGAGCACATTCCTCGAGTCGGTCACGTACCCCCGGTCTCTGGCAAGATGCCGAAATTATGAAATCAGCAGTACGTGCGTGGGATTTCCGCGAGGGCACGGGCACATTTTCCCGTTGGATCGTAACGTGCGCGCGCGCGCGTACAGAGAGCGCGAGAGAGAAACAGAGAGCGAGGGTGAGAGAGAGAGAGAGAGAGAGAGAGAGAGACGAGGACAAATAAACAACCAGGGAAAACGGAGATATAGGGGAGGCAGTGACAAACAGGCAAACATCTCGTCGCGTAAGATGTATTAACTTGCTCCCCGGAGTCCCATAATCTCTGCTCTATGTCGCTCCTTGCGACCCGCGAATATATAGTGACCAAAGGTTGCGGTTTCTCCGAGCGCGTATTCCCTGTCGTCGATAGATTCACGCCGGATTTATTGGGATCAAACTAACGTCTTCCTTCCGGGCCCATAATTCCCGGTTATCCAACCCCGCGGATCCAGATCGCGATCCACGAATTTCAATCGAAAAATTCACCGGCCCGGCCCGGCCCGACGCGGCGACCCCGCGCGCCAAAATTTGTAGCTAAATCGCCGGAAAGCCGCGTCTCCGTTCTGCCCCGTGTAACTTCGAATACGGTGGATATTTTTTCTTGAAAAAACTCGGCCCTGTTCTTCAGCCGCGATAATTTTTTTTTTTTTTGGAATCGACTTTAATCGTTTGGAACGCTGTGCGCGTGACAATTTTCTCGGTGTAACTTTGGACCAAGTGGATATTTGTCTTTCAAACAAATTGTCTGTACTCTTGGAACATGGTCGAATAGATCTGCAAAATTTCCGGACAATAGCTGCGAGAATAGATTTTCTATCGTACGATTTGAATCCGCAACTTTGAGTCGAATGAAAGTAGTTTTCCTGACCAAATATTAGGGTGGACTTCGAAAAATGTACGTGCACCAGTTCGCAAAATTTCAGTATAGTTTCAGGTGTAATAGTTTTGTTTTAATTGTCTAGCTTCCTGTGCCAAGTTTCGTGAAAGTACTATGGAAATGCGCAGAATCTTACTATAATTCATTTCTTCTTGAAATTTTCATCTCTCTGTCTTCAAGGTCATCCCAAGGTCATGGTATACCATGTCATTGAATACCTCGTGATACAGGCTACAATACTGTGAAGTCAAAAATACAAAGTGCCATTTAAAAAAATGAAGGTGACCTTGACAATACTAAACAAAAACTTTTTTCAAAACTTTCTTTTTATTGCAATGTATAGCCAATCGAAAACTGATCAACTTCTGTTCAAAATATTTGTTTGTCAGATTATCGCAAGTACTTGAAAAATCGTCAAGACACCTGTACATCGAATAACCCACCGACCCGTTCGGATAATAGAGGTCTCACTATATCGTGGATTAAACAGGCAAAAACGATCCAAACCGTGTCGTGTTTGTACTTGTTTTAATCGCAAAAGGACGACGCATGCGCCAGTAATAATGTGATTAAGAAATAATCGAAACGAACGAAGTTACGTCAGCGAACGACTATGATCTCGAAGTTTCCACGCGTATCGAGACATTAGTTATCAAGCGGGCGAATGGTGGCACACAGTTTCCTCGCGCGCGCGGTACACACAAAAGCATCGATTGTAGTATAAAGGCTAGCCTAATCGCGGCAGGAACGTCTCATAATGCTCATTCGGTGCTTCCTCGGGAACAGTGTGTCGTCAGTGGGAAACCGGAAGCTCGCTAGGCTGGGAAGTGTCGCGTCGATGCGACGACACAGAGCGAGGGGAACGGCAGCGGGAAAGTTGTCTGGAATGGCAAGCGTCGACTTGATGTTTGGCGATGGGGACACAACCCAAGGCTAGACTCGGGTTCCTCCATTGAACCGGTGAGAATTCGCGGGACACCCTGTACAGAGAAAACGGGGTTCGCGGGCTCGGTCTATTGTCATTGTAGTGTAGCGAGCCGGGTACTTGCGGATCCGGAGCGCAGACGAGCAGAGAATTTCTGCCTGTATATATACTATACTGCAATAGAGTGAGAGGGAGAGGGAGAGAGAGAGAGAGAGATTGCTCTCCGAGTGTATTTATGCCGTCGCGGGGGTGTACGTGAGAGCCTGCGTGTGTTTGTACGGTGGGAGAGACGGTTCGGACGCATTCCGCCAGCCGCCGTTGTCTCTCGAGAATGCCAAATGGAATCTGAATTCTGTCGGTTAGGCTCGAGCTACGGGAAATACCGGTATCAATGCTGAACGGCGGCTGCTCCGTTCTACGTCCAACAGGATGCGTTCAACTGTCAACGGAGCTTAAACGCGCCTATTGTAGCCGCGTCTACGTTCTACCCCCTCATTACCAGAGAGACTAAAAAAATTGCCGAGATGCGACGCGAGTCGTTAACCCTCTCGACCCGAGCCCTTTCTCTTTGGATCTTCTTGCTTTTTCCTCGGAGAAATCGATGACAAGCGAGGAGGATGGTTGGTGCCATGAGCTCCAGACTCGTATGATCACCCTTATCGGTCCCTCGTGCCAATTTGACACGGTTTCCCCGAGCATTCCTCGAGCGTCTACAGCTATTATTTTGAAATTTTGTGGATCCGTTCGGAAACGATTCAAGGACGTACAGGGTGTCCCAAAATGGGTGTCCTTGAAACAGGCGATCACCGAGGCGATTCGAAGCAACTTTTTCCTTTGCGAAAATCTTCGCCGCCGCTTCGTTGAGGAGTTATTAATGAAAAACAAGGACCAATCAGGGCGCGACAGGTCCCGCTGGGCGTGGCGATGGCATGGGCGGAGCCGGAATCCGTTTTTCGTTAATAATTCCTTAACGAAGCCGCGGAGAACGTTTTCGCAAAGGAAAAAGTTGCTTAGAATTATCTGAGCAATCATCCCTTCCGACGAAATACAACATTTTTGGGATACCCTGTATAGTAATTTTTCCAAGTAAACATATCCACTCGATCCAGAGTCATGATTGCAAACTCTGCGGTGATGTTGCTCTTCTAAATTTTGGCATTGGAAAATTAAAAAAAAAAACAAAAATATTCCATCTATCTCTTTGAACTTTTGCGGGTTTATTTAACAATGTCTGGAGAGTATACAGTAATTTTTCCAAGTAAAAATATCTACTCGATCCAGAGTCTTAACTGTAAACTCTGTAGCGATGTTGCTCTTATAAATTTTGGCATTGCAATATTCGACGATTTAAAAAAAAATTATTCCATCTATCTCTTTGAACTTTTGCAGGTTTCTTTAACAATGTTTGGAGAACACACAGTAATTTTTTCAGGTAAAAATATTCATTCGATCCAAAGTTATGGATAGAATTGTTTTCACTTATAGGGGTAAAATGCTATGATTAACAAAAATAAAAATGCTGCATATATGAAACTGTAATGATACAATTGCGTGTTTTAATATCAAAAATTCGTCCAGAGTGAACGCAATTAATCAACGATGCTGCCCCAAGCTCGCGTGACGGAAGAATTGCGCGTTGACTTTAACGAGAAAATCAATTAAAGCGTGTTAACACTTTGGTCGGAAAAATTTCGTTCACGTAGCCGGTCCCCGCGTTTTTTCTTCGTTGCTACAACAATTTATCTTTCGTTCCGGCTCGCACGGGGTCGCACTCGATACTCGGACTCCGTAGACCCGCCATTAAACCATAAAACGTGAGACGAATCTCTCGAGCAAAATTATTTTTCATTTTTCTAGAAACGAGGGATCCAAGCACCAATCAGAAATTCTCCTTGTACAAGTAACGCTGGATCTACGGAGCGGTTAAAGTTACTATTTCACGTTAGTTTATGAAAAGAACAGAAGTGCAATTAGTCGGAATAATATGTCCAAAGAAATAAATTCGATACGGAAATTAATTATGAGTAGAATAATAGAAAGTGATGAAACAATACTAATTTAGCGACAAAAATTTGTTTCTAATTTCTTTTCGCATGAAACCTTCACTGACATATTCGCGACACTTTTCTGATTAAAATGATACCAAACAGGATACGGTTTGGAGCACGCATACTGTTTTAATTCACATTATAGCGGAACCTCGATTATCCGAACTAAGTAGTGGAACATGGATTTGCACGATTAGGATTTGAATCTGGTTGAACATGCTAGTTTTAGGCTTCTCCTATAATTGTTTTGAATTGAACTGTTTCCACGTGAAACGCATGAAAAAGAAAAATTCAGATATCACGAGTTCGGATAATCGAGGTTCCACAAAATCGGGGATTAAAGAGGCTAGCATGATCCAAACGGTATCGTGTTTGGTATCATTTTAACCAGAAAAACGTCGCGAGTATGACGATGAAACTTCCATACAGAAATAATGAAAATCAAAGGAGTCCAAGTCAAAAAATTGCTCTCGTATCGTGTTACACTGCTCAGCAATCGAACTTTTTGGAACAGCTTGAGGATCAATTGTTCGTCAAATATCGTGCAGACCTCTTTCACACGTATACCGAGAGATTACCGTTGTATAATTTTAAATGACAAAATTTGATGCCGCGGTTCCAGCGTTAACGAACGTTGAAGCGAATTAGAAGGTCGTAAGGTTGTGAGAAAGAAGAGGGAAAACGTTGGAACGTACGGGCGAAGTCTCCGTTGGCTGTAAACCAAGCGAGAGTTATGAGTAGAAAATGTCAGACGGAAAAGCGGACTGAAGGGCTAAGACTAGGGACGAGGACTATGGCAGACACGATGACTTTGAATAATACATCCAGTTTCTCCTGCCTTTCCCGGCAAGTATATACATATATATATATATATGCAACCCCCGGCACACAGCCATTCCCCGGGCTTTCGTATATTGCAGTCCGAGTTATTACGTTAGTGCCCGGCGACTTCGCCGTGTAACGCTTTAATTAAAACATCGCTAAGTAATTCGATACGCCTTTCTTCTTTCTCTGCTTCCCGTGTCTCTTCCCTCCCGTGCTACGGAAAGTCGAAGAGTTTCTAATTTTTCAGAAGTTACATGGAGTTACGTGCAGTTATATTAAACGAACGAACGGGGGGGGGGGGGGGGGGGGAGAGGGGGAAGATGGGGAAGAGAGGGGTGGGAGGGGATTCAGCTCTCGGAACTGGAACGCGAATCCGCCGGTTTTACGTGTATCGCGAGCGGAATTTAAATTGAATATTATCTGTAGTAAGTTACGGCAAAGAGTCCGCTTAATGGCCACGTCAGGGCTGGTTGATGTCCGAGAATTCGGGGAGTGAAGGCTGCGATGAATTTGTAACGCGGAGGGCTCGAGGGTCGAATCAAGTTTCAATTGTCCGTGGAAATGTTTGAGACTGTTTGAACGAACCGAATCACGAAATTTTGCCGGGTTCGGTTGGTCGGACGCTTCAAACTTCGAATTTTTTTACACCCGAGGCTCTTGCGCACAGTTTTGACGCTTAAAGTTCCCAATTTTTCTACGTTCGAGGTGTTTGAGCATGTTTGACGCTGCAAAGTCCTTTGCCTTTAGTCGAGGAGGGATGTTTGCACGCGTCAAATGTTAGTTCTATGCATGTTTGAGGCATTTGAGACACTTTGAACATTTCGAGCTTCGAATTAGTCTATGCTTGGGTTGTTTGAGAACGTTTGACGCCTCAAATTCCTTTGCCTATAGTCGAGGAAGCATGTTTGCACGCGTCAAATTATAGTTCTATGTATATTTGAGGGATTTGGAACACTTTGAACATTTCGATCTTCAAATATTTGTATATTAGAGTTGTTTGAGAATGTTTGACGCTTCAAACTCCAAATTTGTCCGTATTCGAGAAGATTAAGGCTGTTTGAACGCGACAAATTTTTAGTTCTATTTATACTTGAGGCATTTGAAACACTTTGAACATTTCAAGCTTCAAATTATTCCATATTCGAGGTGTTTGAGAATGTTTGACGTTTCAAACTCCAAATTTGTCCGTATTCGAGAAGATTAAGACTGCTTGAACGCGTCAAATTTTTAGTTCCATCTATATTTGAGGCATTTGGAACACTTTGAACATTTCAAGCTTCAAATTATTCTATGTTCGAGGTGTTTGAGAATGTTTGACGCCTCAAATTCCAAATTTGTCGCAACTATGTCACAGTTATTCTTACGAAAAGCTGTCAGACAATTTTTTCGAAAATTCTCACATGTTTACCGGATTCACGGTAATAAAATGTACTTTCTGGCTAGTAAAAAGTATAAAAAGTAATTCTGGCTAATATTAAGCTATTATAACATGTATTACAATTAGTCTGCGGATCTCTATGCATTTATAGTGCGTACAGAATTTTTTAATACAGGGAAACATGTACATTACAGTAGGTAATTACACTTTTATTCAATTTTTATTACCTCAACAAATTTTCTAGTTAGAAAAATTATATTTTTCCGTAATTGTACTTTTATAAAATAATCTCTAATTATAGTATATGATAATAATTACATATTAAACGCGAAGCATAATTTCTTGCATTTTCATTTACTAGTCAGAATGATTACTGATTCCCGCATACAGGATATCGGCATAACTCATCTTTATGTCACAGTAATTAGATTTTTGGTACGAAGCGTAGGACGAGGAACAAAAGAGACGACGGGAAATAGCTTCCAATATTTCCTGTACCTTCACGATAGCTATACTCAAAGAATTCGAGTCGGAAAAAAAGGCCTTTATCATGGTGACAAAGGATCTGCAAAAATACGATAAATATTCCTTGAAAAAGAAAAATATTTTCTGCTTTCCAAGACGCGTAACAACATACCAGAACAATTTTTAAAAAATACAGTCCACTCTATTTTGTAAAAATTGTTTCATTCTCACTCCGATGAAATACAAGTAATATTTGTGAACGCAACAACAAAATTGCGAAAACAAAACATTTCTTCAGAAAACGAATGTCCTACATTCTAAAACTCGCGTGCAATAAAATACCCTAAAAATTAACGAAAAATACGGTTGGCAATTTTGAAAAAGAAAATATTCCAAAAGTTCGTCTCAGTTTCACTCCGAAGTTAAAGCAATTTTCGTTAAAACAGGCAAAGAATTGCAAAAGTGTTACATGTAAACAACGTACCCTAAAAATTTCCAAACAATACGCCATGCTATTGCCCCCCCCCCCCAAAAAAAAAGAAATGTCTAAAGCTACACAATCGTAACCAGGTTTTATTAACGCGCTAAAAGACGCACAAGCGTATTAAGTTGGTAAGAAAAAATATTTCCTCCCTCCAAAGACGTGTAACAACGTACCCGAAAAATCTCAGAAAATTACGCGACACAGTTTCTCCCCGAAAAATTCCTAAAGCCGTACAATTCGCCGAAAATGGATTTGCAGAGTTTTCGCTCGGAGAGGCAGGCTTTATTAACGCAATAGAAGAACTGCCGTGACGTGTTTGGCAGGAGGATCGACGAGAGAGCATTCTTCGTGCCCGGAGAATGATTCGCCGCCATTATCACGGTTACAAGATTCCATTAACTGTTATCGCGTGGGAGGCTCCGCTGTTAGACAACGGGTAGTCCGGAGCTCCGTTGCTAATTCCATCCCCCGAAGACCGATTCCTGGTCTTCTCGATTTCCTAGTCGATTCATTTGCCCCGTCGAAGATTCTATTCGGTTGCTCGAGAGATTGGCAACCGCGGGACAAGGATCGACACACGGCGAATTTCGAAGGAGGTATGGGGCATCGGGAGCGCACCGACGGGACGAGAGATGGGGGAGATACGATGAAGGAGAAGCCAAGGATTTATGCCGAGAGATACCTAACCCCAAAAAGACTCGAACCGCCAGAAGAGATCACTTGTATATAGGGAACTAATCGGAACCGAACGAGGTCGCTTTAAATGGATGAGGTCTCAGACGTGTAACCGTGCTCTCGGATCCTCCAGTTAAATGATGGCCGCGCGATTGTGGGCGCACTGATAGAACCCACAATTTTTATCCCTTTAAATTATCACCCTCGGTTTAATTGCGCTCCTTTATTCGCCACGTATTTATTCAGCAAAACGAAAGAGACTTTCTGTTTCAAATGTAAAATTGAGAACCTGTAACTTTGACTCCAATGGGTATTTTTACTTGAAAAAATTACTGTACATTCTTCAAACGTACATGAACAAGTTCAGTAAGTTTTAGAGTGATCGGTGCACCGGCTGTTTTTTTATCGTCGGATTTTAATCGCTATGGGAACATTTATGAGATCGGAAACGCTTCTACCCATAACTTCGGATCGAGTGAATATTTTCACTTGAAAAAATTACTGTATATTCCTGAATCATGGTCGAGCAGCTCCACAAAGTTTCAGAACAGTGGCTGCAATAATTGTTTTTTAAGCATCGCGTATGACCATCTATCGTAAGATACAGCAATGAAGAGCACGGTAGGGGCCCCTCAAACGCCTGCTTCCCCCACCAACCTCTCAGCGCGCATCTTCTTCGAGCTCCCTTGTGTCTCGAGTCTTCGTTGACCCTCTGTAACGGCGCTCACTGGAAGGTGACTGTGGGCGCTATGGGGGGATTTTGTCCCGATTCAGACAAAAATGCCCATGGCATACAGTTTTCACCATAGCTTTGACTCCAATGGGTATTTTTACTTGAAAAAATTACTGTACATTCTTCAAACGTACATGAGCAAGTCCAGTAAGTTTTAGAGTGATCGGTGCACCGGCTGTTTTTTTATCGTCGGATTTTAATCGCTACGGGAACATTTATGAGATCGGAAACGCTCCTACCCATAACTTCGGATCGAGTGAATATTTTCACTTGAAAAAATTACTGTATATTCCTGCATCGTGGTCGAACAGCTCCGCAAAATTTCAGAAGGATGTCTGCAGCAGTTTTTAATCGGCGAACTTTCGCAGCGTCGAAATTCCCATAATTTGATGCTCGAAAAAATTGGGAATTTCCTCGCGGGTGGATTGTTCGATCGAACGGTGGTAGGGGTTGGTAAACGAGTTTAAAGGAGGACAGGGTGGAAGTCCTCTTATCGAGCGTCCTTCCGTTTTTACCTCTCGCGGACTTTCGTATCTTTATTTTAGGTTGCTGACGGGTCCGGGAGCTTAAGAGCCGTTCCGTAACGTGAATCTCGCGGGGGTTAAGCAGTCGAAAGAAAGAAAGGGGGAGGAACGAACGAGAAAGAACGAAAGAAAGACTAACTGAAACTGAAATGAAGATATAAAAAAGACAAAGGGAAGAAAGGGGACAGGCATGCGGTAGATCTATGAGAGAGAAAAAAAAAGAAGAAAAAACCAGCGAAGATACCGCACCACCGGGTCCGCGAAAAAACGAGATACAATGAAGAATACCGGGAGCAGAAAGAGAAATGGGAAAACCGTGGGGAGTGCGGCGGGAAAAGAGGGAAGATTCGGGGCCAAGATAATAAGGTCAGAATAGGCAAATGAAAGGGGAACATCATACGAACATTACCGACGGCACGGGGCAACGCGTAAAGGACGGCACCCGGATCCATTTCGACAAATGAGATTTTTAGTTTATCTCTAATTGAAAGGTAAAACCTTATTTGTCTAGACGGCTGTGTACAAAAAAAAAAAAAAAACGAGAAATTATTGCATCCTTTGCCACCGGTAAATTCCCAATGTTCTGCTTTGTTTCTCATTAAGCTTTACAATTGAGATTCATCTTGCTGATATTTTTTTAGTGGAATGCGTTATTAAGAAGAATTTGTTGAAGGTTCTGTTACCTCCCTAAAATATTAGAGTATCCTTGTTTCATCTTTAAAATTTTGTATTTGTCCTGGTCTGTATAAAGTGATCATTATTTTTATTTATTCTGATCTTTATAAAGTGATTAGAATTGTTATTTTATCATTATTCTGATCCTTGTAAAATGATCATTATTTTTACTTTATCTTTAAAATTTGGTATTTATTCTGATCTTTATAATATGATTGATTATTCCATTAAAATCGCAATTTACGTGCAAATCAACCAATAATTAAGATCTTCAACAGTAATTAAAATTGGTAGAATGTTTTGTTGACTGCAGGGGATTTACTGATAAATTTTCCGATTGTGTGTCAGGATTAAAATACCTTTATTTTAACTTGCCATATAATATCTAGTTATTCGAATCTTTTTAGGATGATTACTCTATAAAAATGGATATTTGCATGCAAATTTATCAAATTAAGATTTCGAACGGCACATGGTAAATTATAAATTTTTGTAGACCTGTTCGTGCCACTGCAGAACGCAATCTATATTTTAGGCACGTTAATGTCACGATATTAAACAGTATTATTTAAAAAATGAAACATTATGTACGACCTTCGCTAATCTCTAATTTAATTTGTTTGTGACACGTGTCTAACAATTTTGAGCCTCGTGTCAAGGTGTATTGAGCGAGTCGCATATTAAAACAGTATCGGGGAATAATCTTTTGCATGACACGTTTCCAAGAAATATTTTTAGGTGATTTTCGGATAAGCACTCGCATACATAAGCAGCTGTACAGGGTGTCTCGGAAATCGTGGAGCAATTAAAAAATTACGATTTCGTCATTCTTGGACAAAATAACGATAAAAATTGTATTGCATAGATATAACATAATTAATATTATTTACCAAGGAGGATTCCCATCACTGCTCAGGAAAATTCAGGACGCTGCCAGGAACCACTCGCTATCACTAGACTGAGGATCTTCATGCATTTATGGCACATGCAAATTTCTAAAATACAAGAAAATGAAGTTTAATAATTTCATAACCTAGAAACGTTTTGGTAAATAAAAGGAAATTCTTCCCTCATTTTAATCTTTGTAAAAATATGTAGGGACATTAGCATTTGCATACGGATCCGCAGTCTAATTATCACTATCACGCAGCGTCCCGTTCCCAAGTAGCATAATCAATCTTCGCCATAGAACAAATTGTTATGTCCACTTTCCGACACAGTACCTGCCCAAAATAAATCCAAAATAAACTTGGGAAATTCGGTTCGATTGAAGAAAGAATTTGTTTATAATTCTGAATGTTGCAGAACCGTTTCGTGGGTGAAAAAGAAAATTAGTACGATAGGCCAAACCTTTCTCTATCAAATAAAGAAATATTCAACTCGATTCGATAAACAATTGTCGAGATAAAAAAATGTACAAGCGGGCTCCGATTTGTCATGAAAATTGACAAAAATTTACAACTTCCAAAGTCTGTATTTTGCAAACAAATGCGCACCCAGCGAGACGATGACTTAAACTACCCCTAATTTTGCATGAGCCATAAATGTGGTACCACATTTTGCACAAAGTACCGGAAATCGACTGCGAAATTAAATATTTTCCCCACGGAACGACCTGTGCGCAAGAATGTGCGAAGACTTTACACTCAATTTGTTTGAAATTTTCCAAAATTAATTTATGAACGCAAAGAAATGACACAGAGTAAACCGAGCCTTCTAGATTCAAATAAAAAAAAAAAATTCAATTCAATTCGATGTGCAGTTACCGAGATAAAAATTCACAAGTATACCCTGTGCCCTCGCGAAGATAACGATTAATTGAATTCACGGATGCTTTTAACGCGAATAGAAAATGTATCTTTGAAACTGTTTTAAAACCAACGAAGCGACGACTTAAACATGCCCTAATTTCTCACATTGAACGCTATGGAATACTCCATTTCGATCAAAGTCGCTAAGAATGATAAAAAAAAAAGAAAAAAGAAAAAAGAAAACGCACAAATCCAGCCCTGAGGAATTTATAATCGAAAAAGACGGTACCGGAGGTATAAGTTCGAATAAGCTGTAGGTAAATCGCGAACAGTGACTGGAAGATGCGCTGTTAGAGTGCACTTGTACGCTAATGCTTTGGACAGGGGCTGGCTGGCCGGGGCGCGCATCAGTATCGCGAAATTTCCGGATTACCGTTGGCGCTTTTCACGCGAGAGCTAAATTTCCAAGCCGGAATATCGTTGACGTTTACGGCATTGCCATGCGCGATGGAAAGGAGCAAAGAATGTAGTCGTTTTAGCCCCTCTGGGGACAGAAGTCCCGCTTCTCGGGGCAGAACTTTATGAAGATGCAGTGGCGGAGCCCCGGTATCTTAAAGCAAGAAAAAATGGAACTTGGGTAAAGAGGATCAACGGGTAACAGAGAACGAGAAGTATAAAAATGAAAACAGAAGGGGGTCGGGATCTGTAAAAAGGACAGGGCCAAAGTGCAAGAAAAAACAAAACTGCCGTGACAGGGGGTGGGGCGGAGGGAATAGCAGGGGAAATACAAAGAAACGAGACAAGGGTGGCTTATGTCTGCGCAGACCTTCGGGCGTAACAGCGAAAACGGACTCACCGAGTCGCGGATATACCGAGAGCCGAGCGTGTCGTACCACCTCGGGGCCAATCTTGATAAATATTTACGACTTCAGTGCATATCGCGCGAGCAAGGGCACCCCCGACTGCTGCCCTCTCCACCGCCCAGCCCTTATACTTTCTTGGCAGTTACTCAACGACCCCTAATTTACCCCCAAACAACGAATTTCGAACAATTGATACGCTCTTTTCTCTGCACAACTTTACCCCCTCTTCGGTGGCTCCAGTTAACCAATTTTTCAAAAATAACTACGGAAGCTGGAATTTTCAAACTTTGTGGATCTCTTTACGCATGTTCGAGGAATGTACAGTAATTTTTCTAAGAAGATCCACCCACTGGATCCAAAGTTATAGCAAACGGTGTATGACTTTCTAGCGAACAATAATTTACATTCTTTCTTCTACAAAACTTTAACCCTCTTCGGTGACTCCAGTTAACCAATTTTTAAAAAATAACTACGGAAGCTGGAATTTTCAAACTTTGTGGATCTCTTTACGCATGTTCGAGGAATGTACAGTAATTTTTCTAAGAAGATCCACCCACTGGATCCAAAGTTATAGCAAACGGTGTATGACTTTCTAGCGAACAATAATTTACATTCTTTCCTCTGCAGAACTTTACCCCTCTTCGGTGGCTCTAGTTAACCAATTTTTAAAAAATAACTACGGAAGCTGGAGTTTTGAAACTTTGTGGTTTTGTTTATGCATGTTCGAGGAATATACACTAATATTTCTAAGAAGATCTACCCACTGGATCCAAAGTTATAGCAAAGGATGTATGACTTTCTAGCGAACAATAATTTACATTCTTTCCTCTGCAGAACTTTACCCCTCTTCGGTGGCTCCAGTTAACCAATTTTTAAAATATAACTACGGAAGCTGGAATTTTCAAACTTTGTGGATCTCTTTATGCATGTTCGAGGAATGTACAGTAATTTTTCTAAGAAAATTCACCCACTGGATTCAAAGTTATAGCAAGAATTGTATGCATGACTTCACAGCGATTGTGTCCTTACAAAATTCGAGATGGCGAAGTTCGATAATTAAATTAAAAATAACTACTGTACGTATGGTTCTGACACTTTGTAAATTTATTGTACTACGTTTGAAGAATGTATAGTAATTTTTCTGAAGACAACCATCCATCCGATCCGAAGATATTGTTCTTGTGAAATTCAAAATGGTAAAATGCGTAGATAAGCACAACTTTAATGCAACCTTCATAAATAAACAATGTTGGAAAAGAATGACCTCTTGTCGTAGTACGGCATTTGTTCGAAGTAATATAGGGTCTTTGATTCGAGGCAGCAGATAATTCCTGAAGCATATTCTCGATAACAGTAACGGTGATCGCAAATATAAATAACAAAGCGGAGGAAAAACATAATTCACGGCTTCCTGTTGTACCGATAATTTAATGCCGGATTGAATTACTATTAAAAGCAGGAAGAGGACTCGCGTGTTGATTTGTGCTTCGATGAACCAAAATAAATCTCGCACAATGAAATTTGTTCACGTTGAACACCTTCGACCTTCGTTTTTATCAATAAAGAAAAAAGTCGTCGAAAGCGAAATATATAATTCACAAAGGACGAATAAATCATTGTCTATGACCTCGGCTTGGGAAATATACTAAATTACTGATCCGTTGATTACTAGGTGCACAATAAACACGCGAATCTCATGTGCAGAGATATCGATTTCACGAAAAAGGCTGGTATCAAACCTGCCTAATCCCGTTTTCTCTTATGTATAGATCAGAGGAGTGGATTTTCATCTAAAAATAAAACTGGGAAGATTACGACCCCCGCTGACAGTAAATTAATAACGAGAATATAGGGAACGGTGGCCAAGAACCTCCGAGAAAAGAAATCTGAAAATAATTCCAATCCCTACATAATCCGGAGCATTCATCGTTGAGGAAACAGCTTTAAGATGGTAGCTGAAAGCTCGGCGAAATAATATTAAGAAGAATCGCTCGGTTCCCGGCTGAAGAAGATTGGGCAACAACAACGGGCGAAAAGCATTGTTAAATTTCTGTTCAGACGCTTCTGTTTCTGAAACTTCAGTGTTCGTTCTCTCTCAGCGTCACATTCTCTCTCAACTTTCCCATTAGAACATAATTCTCGTAATAGATTAAATCATTCTGTATAAGGAAAAAGTGGTCAATTCGATTCGACGAGTAGTTCCTGAGACAAACAATTTATATATTATTAACTACCCCTAATTATGCAGACACTATACGACAGCATGTCCCAAATGCAATGAAATTGTTGAGCTCAGTTGAAAAATGGTCAACTGCAGTCTTTATCAATTTATATGTTGAAATGGACAAAACTGGAAAAATTCAAAGCTCTGTATTTGCTAAACAAATTTAAAACCAGAGAAGTGATGACTTAAACTACCCCTAATTATGCAGATATTACACTATAGTATAGTTCAGTTCGAGAAAGATCACCGACATCGGCTGCAAAATGCAGTCTTAATTCATTTCCATGTTGAAATAGACAAAACTGGAAAAATTCAAAGCTCTGTATTTCCCAAACAAATTTAAAGCCAGAGAAGTGATGACTTAAACTACCCCTAATTATGCAGATATTACACTATAGTATAGTTCAGTTCGAGAAAGATCACCGACATCGGCTGCAAAATGCAGTCTTAATTCATTTCCATGTTGAAATAGACAAAACTGGAAAAATTCAAAGCTCTGTATTTCCCAAACAAATTTAAAGCCAGAGAAGTGATGACTTAAACCACCCCTAATTATGCAGATACTTCACTATAGCACACCACATTTCGAGCAAGAACGCGGATGTTCAGCGAATATCCGACTTCGATCTCGCAGCGTTATTTATTCGCAGAAGAAAACGCAGGTTGTGATATGCAATTGCAACAAATTCCAACGTCAGTCGTTTTAATCAGCCACAACGCATTGCATTGATAGTGCAGCTCTTACGAAACACTTTAGCCCGGTGGAAATTTCATTCTTGCAGGCAGCCGCAGAGTACATCGAATATTTCATAAACGGAACAACGCAACCTGAATTCCAAAGTTCCAGGCGCTCGTATTCCCCTACTTTATCTGGCCATATTCTGTTTTCTTCTTTCACGGCGTGCCTTCTTATTCATTGGCGATCCCATTTCCATGAGAAAATCGCTAATGCACTCGAATGATTCTCCCCTTTAATTTTAAAAACGCGTTCGTTATTTGCAGTCGAGCGGGTATTTACAGGAACTCGGCGAAGGATATTACATTTAATGGAACGAATTAATACCGTATAAATTATCTAGGCGGTGGAGCTGGAAAATACAGGAGGTATAAGCCAACCAATCATACGAACGGTAATTTATTTATTATTCGCTACACGTGGAATAATTTTATATTGACTGAAATACTTTACGAATTCCTTGAGAATTTTTCCATTTTTTCTCGAGAAGAGAATTCCAATCAACTATGACGATGTTTGAAAAGTTGAAGGATGATATTTGAAAGATATGGTGTTCGGAGAGATTTATTATTTTGTTGCGTTTGAGCGATATGAGAGGTTTATTTGCTGCATTCAGAGGTCCACGGAATGATTACGGGAATATATGAAGTCTCCGATAATGTAATTTATGAATATTCCTTTGTTAGTCGATAGCATTTACACCGTTGCCTTCTACGTTCTGTTTTAACCGAGTAACCACCGCTATTTGGTTAATGGTAATGCGCGTGTATCCGGTTAACCGTAACCGTGTCGCTGTAGTACGGCGACATACAAACCGATTAATCGGCTTCGTGGACACATGATAAAATTGGTGGAATCGAAAACATGCAGCTGAATGTTAAGGAACAACGGAATACAGGGAACACCGCAAATTAATTACGACTGTACGCTCTTCCAATTACCCAAATGAAACGAGAATTTATTCACGATTGTGTAAACTTAGTTCACTAATAGACAAAATTCCTCCTGGTAAAACAAACGTTTCTACGCGAAATGAAAAAAGATTCAAGTCGATACGACGTGTAGTTCTCGAGAGAAAAATGTATAAGCGCAGCTAATTCTACAGGAAAACTATCGAATATTCGAAGCTCTTTATTTTTTAAACAAATTCGAAATCAACAATCTGATGACTTAAACTACCCCTAATTTAGGGTGCTTCACACTAGGCAACAGTTGCTTTTTAGTACAAATATGTCGTTAAGGCAGCACTCGTAATGCTAGTTTCAATTCCACAGGAAACGTGTATATCTTGTAATCGAAAAGTATTAACATTCGGAGCGCTGTATTTCTTAAACAAATTCGAAACCAGCAAAGTGATGACTTAAACTACCCCTAATTTAGGGTGCTTCACACTAGGCAACAGTTGCTTTTTAGTACAAATATGTCGTTAAGGCAGCACTCGTAATGCTAGTTTCAATTCCACAGGAAACGTGTATATCTTGTAATCGAAAAGTATTAACATTCGGAGCGCTGTATTTCTTAAACAAATTCGAAACCAGCAAAGTGATGACTTAAACTACCCCTAATTTAGGGTGCTTCACACTAGGCAACAGCTACTTTTTCGTAGAAATATGTCATTAAGGCAGCACTCATAATACTAGTTTCAATTCCAGAGGAAACGTCTACATCTTGTAATCGGAAAGTGTCAACATCCGAAGCGCTGTATTTCTTAAACAAATTCGAAACCAGCAAACTGATGACTTAAACTACCCCTAATTTAGGGTGCTTTACATTATGCAACAGTTGATTTTCATTAAAAATGCGTCATTAAGGTAGCACTCGCAGTAAAAGTTTCAGTTTCAGAGGTAACTTCTCCATATCTTGTAATCGAAAACTATCAACATTCCAAGCGCCGTATTTCTTAAACAAATGCAAGATCAGCAAAATGATGACATAAACTCCCCTCGAGTTCGCATGTACTACACCATGTCAGGCTTCATTTTCGCGCGGTTACCCTACTTCGTAGTTTTTACGCCGATGTGTTCTTACTTCGTTACGGTGCATCGATTCAATATTCGAATCGACTGCAGCGACAGCGGCGCGGCGTATACATGCACGCGTGCATCATACGTGCAAGATACTCGATCGGATAGTATCGAGCCGTGCATTATTAACTCGACTATAACGACGGCAATAGCAGCTACGACCTTAGTAACACCGACGACGATCAGAAAGTCATGAATATCGATAGCGCGATAAACACTCGAGCATCCGGCTTGAAAACCGCGCGCGTACTATGAAAAATACTCTCTGTTCGCGGCAATTTCGTTTCATCCGGAAAATGCGACACGTATTCGCGGGCGGAATTAAATCAGCGAGTCGTAAAGAATTATCGCGATTAACTTTATCCTGTCGTCTAGAAACACCGAGTAAACCATACCGAATTGCAGCGTGCACGTTTGTAATTGAAATGGATGATGCATACTGCAGAGCTAACACAAATATTTTCAGAGCACGCTGCATACACCAATGGCTTTGATTACCTGAACTACGCACGTGTTATTTTTGGACGCGTGAAACAACTATTGTGGAACTTCGCGGAAGTTCGTATCGCCAACTGTGCTACCACGAAAATTGTCTACTTAGTTGAAGAAGTTGCGCATTCGCAGAGACAATTTTCGATAATGAAACTAATGTGATTTATATGTTATTCGTTCAATCATTCATTCTGCACATGCATTTTTGAAAAGCGGCACGTCGAGAACGCTCTTTAATTCCGTCTTCAATTGCGCCCCGGGAAATTGGTTTATTTAAGTATATCTTTATATATATATATAGGAAGTATGCACTTACTTAGAAAATTACCACATCCATTAAGCAGTCTCTGCAGATAAGTCTCGTAGACAGTGACGGGATGAAAGAAGATTAAAGCGCTGTTATTGGGTGGAGGACAAAATCTGCGATAAATTCTCGCAATTTATTAATGGATTTGTTAAGGTCTCTGCGAATCAAATATTTTTGAAACAAATTCGAAACTAGCGAAATGACGACTTAAACTCCTCTTCATTTAGGATGCTCTGCACTATGCAACGGTTAATTTTGAATAAAAATACGTCATTGGCGTAGCACTCGTAATACAAGTTTCAATTCCAAAGGAAACGTTCACATCTTTTAATCGAAAACCATTACCGCCTCGAAGCTCTGTAGTTTTTAAACAAATTCGAAACCAGCAAAGCGATGACTTAAACTACCCCTAATATTGGGTGCCTCACGCTATGCAACAGGTAATTTTGAATAGAAATGCGTCATTAAGGTAGCACTCACAATAAAAGTTTCAATTTGAAGGAGAATATCTATATTCTTGAATCGAGAATCATCGACATACAAAGATCTATATTTTTTAAACAAATGTAAAATCAGCGAAATGATGACATAAACTTAACCCAATTTAATATGTACTATAAAGTACCATGCTTCATTTCAGCATCATTACGTTTATTATTGCTGGCTTTTGTGAATATAATTTTCAAGCGAAGACATAATGTTGTTGAGACCGTTTGCCACTCTGTTGCAGATAATTGGAAGGTTCCAGGTAACGAGTGGGATGGTTAATAAATTCCTCTCGTTTTAATGTACACGCCGATGTTAGATAATACAGCTTGTACGTATCTGTTTAACTGCGGCGTGCAATACGAAGCGCAAAAGGAATACCGAATGCTTGGTTCGCATTAAAGCACTCCCTTGAGCCGACCCAGGTACCTAAGTATGATAAACTCACACAGCTGACTGTATTACAAATGCGAACAGATTCAGACCGTCGATCCAGTCAACGTAAACAATTCCACGCCGAAAGCATATCGATTAGTTCGGTTCCCACCTTTCATAGCAAATATAAAATTCAATTACCAATCTTTCAAGGCGAAGTGTCCGGTTCTTTCCCGGTTAAAATGAATCCCCTTTCATTTTTCCCTGGAGTTTCATACGCGAAAGACGAGCCATTGAATGGACACGAATTACGGAAATACGACATTTTTAATATAATTTTTTAAATATACAGTGGTGTTCTGTTCTGGGAAATTTTAGTATCATAAAGGAAACGTTCAAACCGATCCGACAAATAGTTTCCGAAATAAAACATGCACAGATCAATTTCGATGACAGGCAAAAATCGGGAAATTCAGGTCTTTTTATTTCTCAAATAAATTCGAATTTGGCGAAATGATGACTTAAACCCCTCCTAATTTAGCGTATATTTCACTGTAGCATACTTCATTTTCAACGAAATCGTTTACCTCAACAGGGAAACGGATATGTACTGGTCTCATCAATTCATTAGTGAGAATCGACGGAGATTGGGAAAATTCAAATTGCTATATTTTTTAAACAAATTCGAATCCGGCGAAACGATGACTTAAACCCCTCCTAATTTAGCATATACTTCATTATAGCGTACCTTATTTTGGCCAAAATCGTTTACGCCAACAGGGAAACGGATATTTACTGTTGTCATCAATTCACAAGTGAGGATCGACAGAATTTGAAAAATTCAGATTGCTATATTTTTTAAACAAATTCGAACCCGGCGAAACGATGACTTAAACCCCTCCTGATTTAGCATATACTTCATTATAGCATACCTTATTTTGACCAAAATCGTTTACGTCAACAGGGAAACGGATATTTACTGTTCTCATCAATTCACAAGTGAGAATCGACGGAGATTGGGAAAATTCAAATTGCTATATTTTTTAAACAAATTCGAACCGGCGAAACGATGACTGAAACCCCTCCCAATTTAGTATATATTTAAAGATAGCATATTTGAATTTGACCAGAACTGCTGGGATTGACTGCAAACCTCATAAGTGGTTCCCCCTAAAACATCGAGTGACCCCAATTTACATGATACTATTTTAATTCCATTAAAAGATGCTATCACACGAAGATGTGGCTATCCCGGATTTTTCAAGATCCAGGACAGGGCGTAGTAACGAGGTGAATCTGTTCGCAGCGGCGATGTGTGAATAAATAAAACCGTGGTCTAGGACAGAGAGAAAGAGAGAGAGAGAGAGAGAGAGAGAGAGAGAGAGAGAGAGAGAGAGAGAGAGAGAGAGGAGAGTGAAGGGAGAGTGAAGTTTTTGCGCTGAATAGGGCGGCTACGAGCCAGAGAACAGAAAGACTTCCCGAATCGTGAAAATCCTGGCATACGTCCGTGGTATTTCATTTGGGATCGGGTTAAATGGAAAAAGGACCGAATAAAGAAAGGCGAGATCCTGTATGCAGGGAAACGTATTAGTCCCTCAAGGATAGCCCCGGTGCGGTTTCGAGAAGCACATGCATACATTTATCTTTCTCCGCGGGTATTTAACCGTTCGCCCTGTTCCGCGTGTGTCGCGCCTTTGCGAGAACCCAATGGTTCGTTCATTAAAACACGATAGAAATGATTCTAATTTCACGTCCCATTATTCACGATTTTCGTTCCGCAAAGAAATTCCCCGGATTTATTATTTAGAACAAAGTAACCGTTCCCGGTACCTTCATTCCATTTCTTAAACAACCCCGGTCACGTTCCCGCCGTGAATCACGATTCCTCCGTGTCCATTAAGAACATCTTTCTTTCGTTTCCTTCCGTGCGGACCTATTTTGGCCTCTCGATGCTGCTTCTCGTGCTCTCATAACTGCATTTATTTACACGGTTTAAAACGTCGCGAACGGTCGTGGAATATTTATAAGAGTTCGACGTTGTGTTACTGGAGGATGTGTGCTCTTCGGAGTTGGGGTCGGGCATGGTAAATTCGAGTTTGCTCGCGGTTGAATATTACGATCGACGAGCGCGTTCGAAAATGTATGCGCCCGAAGTGTTTATAACGCGCTAAACCATTTACAAGGAGCATGCAACATTTCCGGCCGTTCCCAGCGGGTCTGTTCGAGAGCCGAGGGCGCCTCCGTTCGGGGACCGTCATTTTATTTTAATCGATCGAATACGTTTAACCGATCAATTAGAGCGAACGTGAACGTACCCGAGGTTGCAGACACGTTAAAATTAACGCCGGGCATTGCTGACATTTGGGGGGAGGTCGTGACTTTAATCGGTAACGAGACATTTATCATTCATGCGGAACACTCGATTATTAAATAGTATTCAGTAGCAAGGTAAATATTATTAGACTGCGAACGGTCGTGCGCAATTTTTATGCGGATCTTGGGAGCAAAAGCAAATTTAGGTAAGGCAAAGGCAGTTTGCATAAAAAGGTAGAGGAGTTCGGCAACGACAAAAATCTCTTACGATGAAACAAACCTTACCGAATAAGGTGGAAAAAGATTCGAGTCGATACGACGTATAGTTTTCGAGATAAAAATTTATAAGTGCAGCCAATTCCACAGGAAACGTCTGCATTTTATGATCGAAAACTTCCAATATTCGAAGCGTTGTATTTTTTAAACAAATTCGAAATCTGCGATGTGATGACTTAAACTACCCCTAATTTAGGGTGCTTCATACCACGCAACAGTTGATTTGAAATAAAAATACGTCTTAAAGGTTGCACCCACAGTAGAAGTTTTTATTTCAAGGGAAACCTTCTATAGGTATCTTTTAATCGAACAAAATTTTTTATTTCTTTTGTCAATAATTTTCATTACTTGAAAACTTAATTACTTTAAAGCTTCAAAATGAGTCGAAATTTATTATCGTACTATTTTTTTTTTTAACGAAACTATCATAGTTGAAATATTGACTATTCTTTGAGAATCCGAAATCGAGTGTTCAAATGATTTTTGGACCCGCTGTATTTGGAATAAATACATAAACTCCGTAGTCTATTCATTAACAGTGCGGCGAAACATTGGTCATAGTAATTGCGCATCGCTGCCCGTAATAGGTTTATTAATAGTAATAATAGGATCAACAATGCCAATGATAATTATAGTGACACTAGTGGCAGCAATAATAATAACGATGATAATTACTAATCAATATAGTATTCTCTTCTTGTTATTAATTCCTATTAACATTGTTGATTCGATAATCATGAAAGTAATTATTATTGAATTTGAGAAGAATTAATTGGAATTAATTGAGTTGAATAGAGTTGGCCACAAATTAGACAGAATTAAATACAACTGAATAAAACTATGTAGATATAATTGAATATAATTGAACGGAATCGAACTGAATCGAATGGGATTTAATCGCACGAATGCAATTGAATACGACTAATAGAATTGAATAGAATTGAATAGGATTATCCAGAATTGAATAGAATTCAATTGCATAGAAGTAATTCTACTTGAATTGAATTGAATAAAAATTCTACACAGTTGAATCACATTCAACAGAAGTGAATCAAACTGAACATAACTGTACGGAATCAATAATAATAACAATGACAACACCAATAATAATAATATTAATACCGACAATAATATATGTTATCGACTGTACAGTATAATTATTACCGAATATTATTATTTTCATATCTTATTACTTTGTTTTATTCATTTTATATTTTGTATTATATTTTTGTCATTTATTACTATACATTATTATTATTATTATTATTGGTAATTATATAAACACGATAAACCCCGAATACGTATATTATTATTATTAGTGTATGTTTACCCAGAAATCTAGAGAATAACACCGAACAAGAATTGCATAATATAATACCACGAGAATTGTATTAAAAAAATCAAGGAGATACGAATGTCGAATGGCGCGTAAAAATGAGGCGCTGAAAGGTTTTTCCCCACTCACGTGACCTTCTCCTTTCAGGATACGTGACACGACCTCGGCCGTAAGGATGCTGGGTAAAAGCGGGCGCGCGTGCGCGCGGTTGCGTGCAAATACGTGTGGCCGTCGGTGCGTTGGTTGTGTGCACGGTTTTCGGGGGCTGTCCCGAGGGAGAAATGGTGTGTCAAAGCGAGGGCAGAACAAGAATCTCCCACCGGAATGTGGCTTCATGGATTTTCGCCTGGAATTTCGAGCAGGAAAATACAGCTTTGCAGAAGTTGCCGCGCTCTCCCTCGGCCATCCCAATTTTATTAAGATCCTCCTAAGAGAACCAGAACGATGCTTTCCCCCGTCGCCCCCCTCCCCGCGACTACACCCCGTACCTGTTCCCGTGGAATTCCAATTTGAGTGGCCTTCGAATACCGTGTGTACGACAAAGAATCTCGAAATCGGTGGGTGGGGCCGCGGGTTAGGGTTTTTCCCGGTCGAATCGCGGACAAGAGATTTCGCCCGGATATTATAGCGCATTATTCAAGCGATACGTGTCGGGCGTCGCACCTTTCTAGGTTAATCGCCCGACATTTATCTCCATCTAAGGTCTCCGCAGCTAAAGTTCACGTCTCAATGAACATTAATTTCACGGTTAACTTTAATTTCGAGAGAGAGACGCGTCTATTTCATTACCGATTCCTTGCCGCTACCAGGCAGGAGGTCAGAGACGTCTCAGAATTGGCTTAGAACCGTAATTTGTTGGTTAGCTCTCGTCGAGAGAGAGAGAGAGAGGGAAAAGGAGGAAATTCGGAGATTATGGCGTTTTAATAAAGAAATGGATTGCTTGCAACCGATTAGAGCGAAGAGGGTAATGAAAATAATTATGATTTCAGAAGGTCGGAAAGAGGGGCCGGTTCGTGATCATTGTTGTACCAATAGTTACAGCTAACCGGAAGCAGACAAGTATGATTTTATTTATTTATATCGTATACTTTGCCAGATACGAAATTCAATTATTTCAGGCAACGTAGTTACCCGAAAGAAGTTACTTCAAACGAGGTTTCTTCGGATCAAGTTTGAATGAAATAGAGGAAAAATTAACAGACGGGAATAGAATTGAATAGAATCGAGTGGAATTGAGTGAAATTGAACACTGTTGAGTAGAATTTGATAAAATTGAAAAATATTGAATAGGATTGAATAGACTCGAGTGGAATTGAGTGAAATTGAACACTATTGAGTAGAATTGGATATAAAATTGAACAATATTGAATAGGATTGAATAGACTCGAGTGG
Source organism: Halictus rubicundus (assembly GCF_050948215.1). Lineage (NCBI taxonomy): Eukaryota > Metazoa > Arthropoda > Insecta > Hymenoptera > Halictidae > Halictus > Halictus rubicundus. The sequence continues at coordinate 9,321,758 of NC_135159.1, read as the reverse complement.
AATTGAGTGAAATTGAACACTATTGAGTAGAATTGGATAAAATTGAACAATATTGAATAGGATTGAATAGACTCGAGTGGAATTGAGTGGAATTGAACATTATGGAGTAGAAGTAGATAAAATTGAACAATATTGAATAGAATTGAATAGATTCGAGTCCAATTGAGTGGAATTGAACACTATTGAGTACAATTAGATAAAATTGAACAATATTGAATAGAATTGAATAGAATCGACTGTAATTGAGTGAAGTTAAACATGATTGAGTAGAATTAGATAAAATTGAACAATATTGAATTGAATATAATCGAGTGTAATTGAGTAAAATTGCACACTATTGAGTAGAATTCGATAAAATTGGACAATAGAACTCGATAGAATCGAGTGTAATTGAGTGAAATTGAACCCTATTGAGTAGAATCAGACGAAATTGGACAGTACTGAATAGAATCGAATAGAATGGAGTAGAATGAAGTATAATTGAATCGAGTCGTTTGGAATTGAACGAAATTGAACAGAATTGTACGCAATCTAATAAATTCAACAAAATTGAAAGGAATTGAGTGGAGTCGTTTGGAATTGAAAGAAATTGAACAAAATTGTATTCGATTTAACAAAAATTCAACAAAATTGAATTGAATTGAATGGAATTGAACGGAATCGAATCGAATTGAATGAACAAACTTGAACGGGGTCGAACAAAACAAAACAAAATGGTACGAAACCGAACATATTTGAATGAAATTGGTCGGAATGGACCAAACTCGAATAAAACCCCGTATCATTGAACAGAACCGAATGTAACTGTGCGTACTCGCGATCGAACCGTCGCTAAACAAAATAAAAATCGCCCGGGCCAAAACACTCACGCGATCGGCGCGGCTACGAGAACTTCTCCGATCGCAATGCCTTCTCCGTTGTCGCGTTTCTCGGCAGATTAGACCGAACAATGAAGGATCGATGAGGGCGGGGTGGAGGCGCGAGGCAACGGCGCGCGTAGGGTAGTCACGAAAAGAATGGAATTCCATAAACTGATTCGGGGGCGTCGCGACAGTTGTATGCAGCCGCTTAAATCGGCGGCACGTACGACAAGGTTGATCGTGCGTGAACAAAGCAGACGGTCGGTGTAAATCAGTCTCGGTGCTCTCTTTCTCCCGCTGTTCCGGCCTGCGCGGTGCTTAGGCTGTAGGGGAGACTTCGAGAAATGTGTGCGTATTTATTTCTTAATTATCTTATAATTTTTCGTAATGAAATTTGGGAAATAAGCGTGAGATGGATGAAAATCGTAAACTTTAAGGGTGTGTATTTTGCAAACGGATCGGAATTCAGCGAAGTGATGACTTAAACCCCCCTAATTTGGGGTGCATTACGTCATATCATACCTAATTTTGAAAAAGATTTTCAGAATTCATCACATAATGCTCGACTGTTGCTACCCAGTAACGAAAACATCGATTCAAAAATTGATATGAGTTTGTTTAAAATTTTCTATATCATCAAATCAACTGATCGATCTAAAACAAAAATTGTTTACTGTAGAACAAACCTTCTAGTTTCAAATGCAAAAAGAATCAACTCGATCCGATAAATAGTTTCCCGGATAAAAATTCACGAGTGCAGTCATGTTCGTGAAAACAAGTCTCCTGGGGATCGAAAACTTTGAAAGCCTATATTTTATAAACAAATTCGTATCTACCGATCCGATGACATAAACCCCCCCTAATTTCCTACGGTCTACGCTAGAGTACACGCATTCCGCTGTACCGCATTCCGTTTGGAAGAGTCGGAGGAATTCTCGCCGCGGTCTCCGCGGTGCTGTCGGGATTAGAAGAAAGAGTCTCCTTCCGTCGAATGGTTCGGTTAGCGAGGAGGCCACGGAGCAAACTCGCTTCCCTTTCGACTCTTCTTTTTTTTTTCTGTGTTGATCACAACCCGGTATCGCCTATTCCGACCCTCGGCGCCTTTCATCGTCGCCATAGTCATCGTCTCTCTCTCTTCGCACTTTCGAAAAACCGTCTTTCATGCGGTGGGTGGAGGGACCCGTTAGCTCGTCGTCGCGTCGTTTGCTATAGCAAGTACAACGAAGCACGCGTGTCGCATCGAAGCGCGCGCGCGCGCGCACGCTAGGCTGCGAACAGGGGGAGACCCAGGGCACAACGGGGACCTCGATTCTATCCTAACGTAATTCAGTCTCCGGAGCTTTTCGCGGAACAATGGCTAATAATTGCCGACTACTTGTACAAGAGGACGTGATGAACGCGGCAGACGGTGCCGTCTGCCCGACGAACACTGCGCACGGATAAACGTATCCGCCGAGGAAACGAAGTTTGCGAAACGGGGACGAGTCTTTTGGGTATTATTCTCCTCCCACGCTCTTTCTCTCTCTTCTCAGCTTTATCCATCTTCCTTCCATCCCTCCCTCCCACCCTCCCCCCCACGTTCTTCTTGGTTTCAAAGAGCCATTGAACTGAAAGAAATAATAACTAGTTCGACCGAGTTCAACCTACACAAACGAATCGATGGAGATTATTTACTGTACAAAGAGAATCCACTAAACTTACCTCGGAAAGGCTTCGGAGATAGTTTTGCGAACGTTTTCACCGCTCAGAGAGACGTTGTCGAGCGGGTGTGTTGCAAGGGGCGAAAGGGGAAAGGTGTGGGACCAAGTTTCGGGGGATGATTGTATAGCTGGAAACGGCGGGAAGAGCTCTCGTGTACACGCAACTGTCTTGTAACACGGTTCCGGTGTAACGCCGTGCGAAAATCGCGACAATTTTCCTGTAACACGATGCGCTGTTAACGGGGGCCTCACGTAGCATGATTTATAATCGACTTGGAAAATCCTTCGTACTCCCCCGACTTGTTATTATTTTTAATTTGTTAGCTTTGCTTGGCACGGTTTCTGTACGACACGGAACGAATTAACTGTGTTGCGGGAGCGTTTCACCGTGAACACAGGGTGTCCCAACGAAATGTACACACGCTCCAGCAGCTGATAAGTCATTTAATTTGCACCCCTCTCGGGTTTAACCGAGTGGTTCACTTTCCGGCTTAAAACGTGTATACATTCTTTTCGAACACCCAGTATATGCGCTATGCGTCTTTGCTTGTGAGACATTACGAATTTTTATTGTTCCGTTACACCCTGTATATGCGCTATGTATCTTTGCTTGTGAGACATTACGAAGTTTTATTGTTCCGTTACACCCTGTATATTAGACAATATTGGGAATAATTTATGAATATGAGACGATGAAATACTGGATTGTATTGAATGCACGTAGGTGAACGGAACTGAATGGGATTCGATACAAATGAATGCAATTGAATAAAAATTAATACGATTGAATACCATTGAATAGGAGTGAATCAAACTGAATTGAATCGAGTAGAACTTAAGTGAATTGAAAGCAGTTGAGTAAACTCGAATCGAGTCGAATTGAACACAGTTGAATTAAATTCAATGTAATTGAACGTAATTGAAGCAGAATTGGAACAATTCTGAAAAAAACAACTGAATCATATTGAATGCAATTGCAAGTAATTGAACAGAATAGAATACAATTGAATACGAGTGAATCAAACTGAATTGAGTTCAGTAGAATTTAAGTGAATCGAAAGGAGTTGAGTAAACTCGAATCGAGTCGAATTGAACACAGTTGAATTAAATTGTATATAGATGAACGTAATTGAACAGAACTTTGTCTTAGGTAAACGTGCTTGAATACCATCGAAACATTTTGAATGCAATCGCACGTAATTGAACGGAATACAATACAATTGAATACGGATGAATCAAAGTGAATTGAATCGAGCAGAATTTAAGTGAATTGAAAAGAGTCGAACAAACTCGAACCGAGTAGAATTGAACACGGTTGAATTCAATTCAGTACAATTGAATGTAATTGAACACAGCTTATCTCAGCCAAACAGAAGTGAAAAACAACTGAATCATGTTGAATGTAATTGCAAGTAATTGAACAGAATAGAATACAATTGAATACGAGTGAATCAAACTGAATTGAATCGAGTAGAACTTAAGTGAATTGAAAGCAGTTGAGTAAACTCGAATCGAGTCGAATTGAACACAGTTGAATTAAATTCAATGTAATTGAACGTAATTGAAGCAGAATTGGAACAATTGTGAAAAAAACAACTGAATCATATTAAATGCAATTGCAAGTAATTGAACAGAATAGAATACAATTGAATACGAGTGAATCAAACTGAATTGAGTTCAGTAGAATTTAAGTGAATCGAAAGGAGTCGAACAAACTCGAGTCGAGTCGAATTGAACACAGTTGAATTAAATTGTATATAATTGAACGTAACTGAGCAGAACATGTCGCAGTGAAAAAGAATTGAAAACGACCGAATCACAGTAAATATAATTGCACCTAATCGACCAGAACTGAATAGAATATCCGTCTCTTTCTCCCTTTGCCCACGTTCTCAAAGAAATAATAACTACTCGAAGCGAGTTCAACCAGCAGCAATGAATCGGCAGACATTATTAACAGTACAAAGAGAATCTGGCAAACTTTCTTTAACCCAACTCGGCGCTACTTTCACGGTCATTTCCAATGCCTGCAGCCGTCACAAAGACCGTGTACCAATTCGAACTATCGAACGAGCTCGTTCAACTCGAACTGTATCTCGCGAACGGCTCGTGCGCGATATTTTTCAATCTATCCCCGCGAAGATGAGTTAACCGAATCGTGGGTCATAGTTATGGGACAGCATGTTCCGGCGGCCGTAACTGTCAACGTGAGGCTGACTCGATCATAGTTCTCGGCCGGGGGGAGATACGCGTCTCGGATCTATAAAAAATGAGGATAAAGGAAATTTCCCGGGCGCGATAGGTTCGCGCTTTGTTCGGGGGACCGGTTCTCCAGGGGTTTGTTTGATGCGTTTGTCCGAAATCGAGCGTGGTAACGTCCGCGAGGGTGACGGCACTCGATACAAGCGAAAATTGGGCCGGGACAAGATGGTATTGCTCCTCTCGCCGTTGGCGAATAAGCTCTCGGGGAAAAAGTTGATATTAGATAGAAACCTCTGATTCAGAAACGAAAATGCCCGCGTTCGAGCAATCGTATCTCACGACGGGGGACCTCGATTCCTTTCGTGACCGGGAAGTTTATGCTGCTCGGAAAATTTCCAGCTCGATCGTCCTTCCACACAGACACACACACACACACACACACACACACACACACACACAGAGTTGTAGCGCAGCTAAGATTCCGAAAAGATAGGTGAAATTAAAATGTAGTTTGAGAACGTAGCACTCTCTTGGAATTCTGGAAGTACGTTTCCGCACTTTTTAGGGGAAGCGTGTCAGTGCGATCGATTTCAGAAACTTTTAATTCACCCCGGAGAAGATCGTTTAAGTTTAGCGAGTGCGATAGGAAATACCCGGAAACGCTGACCAACGCTCGCATAAACGAGTTTCCATTTTTCTCGGCTCGTTAGTGGGGCGTTGTCGCGGTTGAAAATATACGCTCGGCGAGATTGCCATGCGACACTACGTAGAATCGTACAAGTCCAGTGTTATAGTTCGTTTACTGTATTCAAATTTTATGGAGTTTTAATCGAATTCAATTCAATCGAAAGCCATTTGATTCTATTCAAGATAAGCAAATTTTATTCCATTCCGTTCAACTTGGTTAAAGTTCGTGCAAGGTTATTCGATTTCATTCAATCCGGTTTCCAAACGGTCACCAGTAAGACGGTTTTCAGTAGAATTGAATGGAATTGCATTATCAGTAGAATTGAATAGAACTCACTCGAAAATCAGCAGTACTGAATAGAATTGTATTATAGGTCAGCAGAATTGAAAAGAATTGAAGGGCGAATAAGTAGAATTGCATAGAATTGAGTATAATTGAATTTTCAACCAGTAGAACTGAATTAGAACTTAATGGAAGTCAATTGAAAATCAGTAGATTCGAATAGATTTAAATAGAATTCAGCAGTTGTCAACAGAATTTATGAAATTCGAAATAAATAGATGTGCTTGAATGGAATTGCATTATGGATCAGTAGAATTGAATAGAACTCACTCGAAAATCAGCAGTACTGAATAGAATTGTATTATAGGTCAGCAGAATTGAAAATAGTTGAAGGGCGAGTAAGTAGAATTGCATAGAATTCAGTATGATTGAATTTTCAACCAGCAGAATTAAATTCGAACTTAATAGGACTCGAATAGAATTAAATAGAATTCAGCAATTGAATTGAATAGATTTTAAGAAATTCGAGATTAATAGAAATGCTCGAATGGAATTGCATTATGGATCAGTAGAATTGAATAGAACTCACTTGAAATTCAGCAGTACTGAATAGAATTGTACTATAAGTTAGCAGAATTGAAAATAGTTGAAGGGCGAGTAAGTAGAATTGCTTACAATTGAGTATAATTGAATTTTCAGCCAGTAGAACTGAATTAGAACTTGATGGAACTCAATTGAAAATCAATAAATTCGAATAGAATTAAATAGAATTCAACAATTCAATCGAATAGATTTCAAGAAATTCGAGATTAATAGAACTGCGTGAAGTTGAACCAGCAATCAACCGTACTGATTAGAATCGTTAGAACCTAATATAATTGAACGGAACTGGACTGCCGATTCGAATTCAATAGAATTGTACTGGAATACCATAGAATAGACTTGAATTGAGTAATCAATAGAACGGAATAGGCTTGAACGAAGAACAATTGATTCCCTTAATTCGATTCTATTCAATTCTACCGAATCCTACTGAATCCCATTGAATCCAATAGAATACCAAATGAATCTTCAGAGACAGAGAGAGAGAGAGAGAGAGAGAGAGAGAGAGAGAGAGAGAGAGAGAGAGAGAGAGAGAGAGAGAGAGAGAGAGAGAGAGAGAGAGAGAGAGAGAGAGAGAGAGAGAGAGAGAGAGAGAGAGAGAGAGAGAGAGTTGTATGTAGGTTGAATTTCAAATTAAGTCCAATGATAGCCGAATCAGTCAAGATCCCGAGCCGTCTTTTCTCGTCGATAGTTCAAGGCGCAAGAAGACGGACCGAAGGATGCAGCTGAATACTGTCTTATTAGCGAACGATTCGAAACGGAATATCCCCTAATACCGGGCGGGCCGGGGACAATTTATGCCGGCGATAAGAGATTGTACAGGAGATTGCAGAATATGTCCAGCTGGGCTTATTACTTGCACCTGCACGCGCACGCGAAGACCGATACATGCGGCTTTGCAATATGCTGCATGCGCCCGGGCGTTTCAGGGTACATGTTGCACATTCACGCACCACCATCACCACTGCCACCCAGCACCACGACCACCACCACCACCATCACCGTACACCGGTGCGGTTAGCTACATACGTCATGGTTATCGGAATGACCCACCGCGGAATAAAGCATTTCGGTTTTTAGGCATTGTTTCGCTCCGCTACCAGGAACGCGACCGGGTTGGCCGACCCCCCTCGTAAAGCCAGCCCATTTTTGCTCGTTGTCGCTAAATTATCTCTTTACCGATACAGGCCGAGCCCGTTGTCTGAACAGATTATCAAAGAGTAATTATGCCCGCCATTTTTAATACTCGAGCACCCGGAAACTACTCGCTTCGATTCCCTCGCATTTCTCTCTTTTCTTTTTGTCGCCTCGGAATTCAGACGTATCTTACCGGCAAAAGAATCGAACCCTGCCTTGTACCGGGTGTTCGCGAAAAATGTTGTTTTCTCTGATCTCACCTCATTCGCATACAGAATTTTTATTAAGATGTTTTTATTAATTGTTAACGGGGTCCAACGGTAATTGAGTCGAGTCGAATCGGGTTCAATGGACTTCTGTGGAACAGTGAATCACGGGATCGAATAAATTATAGGATAGTCTTGAACAGGAGTGATCAAGGATCGAACACGGACATCTTCGGAACAGCGGCACGATTAGAATGGAGAAGAAAGCGCATCGAATAAGTGCGATTCCGGCGACTGTTTCCGCGATCTCGTTTCCCGGAGGACCGTCAAGTAGATTTTCACGGGCGCTTAATATGTTGTACAGCCTGACAACGAGCCGCGTCGCGCACGATATCCCGGCCGCCTCGGAAAACATCTGATACCGGTTTTCCAGCATCGTCCCGAGCAATTCTACGCGACGACCTTGCAATTTTCTTGCCTCGATGTTTGCCGACCACTCCCGGGCTGTTTGGTCGCCGCCGCCCGGAAACATATTTGCACTGTTGATATCTCAACAATCGCTAAAACCTGTCGTTCACGCTCGGGAATTGTTGTCACTACAGAAATGAGCAGACGTTGTAATCATTTTCTATCGGGCTGTCCGAGAGCGGGGGTTGCAATACCCATTTGCTCACCGGTCCATCGGTTCTATCGGAGAGGGAGGGAGAGAGGGATAGAGATGATGCTGCTCCTCCTCTTTCTTATTATCTCGAGTCCATGCTGTTTTTTCTTCGTCTCGCCGCCCTCTGCCGCCCCCCGATCGAAGACACAACGATATTTTTCCGCTTTCTTGTTTCTTGTCGGCTTCGGGTACTTCGTTCTTTCTTTTCTTCCGCCCCTCGTTTCATCCGGCTGCAGCCTTTCGCCGGAGTTCGCGCGATCCCTTCTCCACCGGGCTCTCAAATCTTATTAGCTTCTTAAGTAATTATCAGACTTACTACTCGTTACAGCTTCCGCCCGGCGGGGGTTCTCTCTTTCTCGAGACCCTGTAACGATTTTTAAAGCGCGACGAGCCTGGTAATTAAACATCTTTTCAACGGGGGGATTCTCTAAATATGATGCCCCGCGGACTTTGCAGATTTTTGCGACGAAAGGGAGAAGCGTGGCTCGAGACTGTTGTTCTTCAGTTTTGCTCGACTCGGCTCGGTTCGATGGTGTTCGATGCACGGTAGAACACCGTGCTCGAAACGGGATCGAGAATGCGTGCAAGACATCGAGGCTGTGTGATGAAGTAGGTGACTGATCCCCACCATGAGTTTCAGAGCCGTGAATACCTTGTGGTGGGGACAATTAAAAATCAATAGGAGTACGTAGAATTTAGTTAGAAATCAATGGTACTGAAAAGCATTGAATAGGATCGAATAGGATTGAATAAAAGTGCGTAGAATTGAATAGAATTTAGTAGACTTGAGTAGACCCGGGTAGACCTGTGCAGGACTTGAGTAGAACATGAGTAGACCAGAGCAGAACTTGAGTCGGATTCAGTAGACTTGAGTTGAACTTGAGTCGAATTGAGTAGAACTGGAGTCTGATTCAGTAGAACTTGAGTTGAATTGAGTAGATATTGAGTCGGATTTAGTAGACTCGAGTAGAACTTGGGTCGAATTGAGTAGAACTGGAGTCTGATTCAGTAGAACTTGAGTTGAATTGGGAAGATATTGAGTCGGATTTAGTAGATTCGAGTAGAACTTGATTCGAATTGAGTGGAATTGAGTAAACTGCAGTAGAGTTGAGTAGATCTTGAGAAGACTCGAGTAGAGTTGAGCAGAACTCGAGTAGGGTTCAGTAGAACTCGAATAGAATTGAGTAAAATTGAGTAGAACTCGAGTAGAATTGAGTAGAATTGAGTAGAACTTGAGTAGGATTGAGTACAATTCAATATGATTGTGAATAATTGCATATGGTTGAATCGAATCGAATAGAATTGAATAGTATTGAATACGACTTCAGAAAATATATTCACATTTCTTCGTAAATCCGTTCTCTTTGAAATTGTGTAAAATCGAGACTTCTCGGTACAACATCGTGTGCCCTCGACAGACATAAGCGGAGCAGTCTTTTTTGCTTATGTTTGCCAGTAGAACAAGCTATTGGGAGTACGTGTACACATCGGGACACCCTGTACATCCTTCCTGGAGTTTCTGGGCCGGTGTTTTCCCATTCCCAAGCTTCCTTTCCAAGGTTTCGCGCTGGCGTGGTTAACCTTTGGACATATTTGGCGATCAGACCTCCGGCACCTTGGCTCGCGTATCTCTCGATTTATTGCTCCTCCAGCTTCCGCAAACTTTTACCGCGTACTCACCACTTTATTCTTTGTTACTTATCTTTGTTTCCCTCTTCCCTGCGAGGTACAAAGCCCGCGCGAACTTCTACGTGCCGGTTAACGACTTTCGAAGCGCAATAAAACGGCATCAAAAAATCGTACGTCAAATTTTTGTTGGCTCGTTGGGAAGAGAAGGCTTCCGGACTTTAGGTCCGTTCAGGTTGGTGCCGTGGAACCGATTCGAAAATTTGTGGTCTTGCTATAAAGAGAAGACTTTGGCAGAACTTCCGATCAGGCGAACAGAAATTTTTAAATTTTCCCAATGTAACATTATACACTTTCACCAGAAATTTTAGAACTCTAAGTTCAACTTCGAGGCTAACTGTCACACTCGAGCGGCTGTGTTTACGTCTACAGCCTTGTACAGTCGGACAAACTATACTTGACTCGAATAGGATTGAGTCATTAATCAGTAAAATTGAATCGAATAGGATTGTGTTATTAATCAGTAGAATTGAATTGGACAAGATTGTGTTATTAATCAGTAGAATTGAATTGGACAGGATTGAGTTATTAATACCTAGAATTGAACAGGATTGAGTTATTAATCAGTAGAATTGAATTGGACAGGATTGGGTTATCAATACCTAGAATTGAACAGGATTGAGTTATTAATCAGTAGAATTGAATTGAATAGGATTGAGTTACTAATCAGTAGAATTCAGTTAGACTGGATTAAATTATTAATCAGTAGAATTGAATTGGACAGGATTGAGTTATGAATCAGTAGAATTGAATTGAACAGGGTGCAGTTATTAATCAGTAGAATTGAATTGGACAGGATTGAGTTATTAATCAGTAAAATGGAATTGAACAGGATTGAGTTATTAATCAGTAAATAGGAATTGAACAGGATTGAGTTATTAATCAGTAAATAGGAATTGAACAGGATTGAGTTATTAATACCTAGAATTGAACAGGATTGAGTTATTAATCAGTAGAATTGAACAGGATTGAGTTATTAATCAGTAGAATTGAATTGAATAGGATTGAGTTACTAATCAGTAGAATTCAGTTAGACTGGATTAAATTATTAATCAGTAGAATTGAATTGGACAGGATTGAGTTATGAATCAGTAGAATTGAATTGAACAGGATGCAGTTATTAATCAGTAGAATTGAATTGGACAGGATTCAGTTATTAATCAGTAAAATGGAATAGAACAGGATTGAGTTATTAATCAGTAAAATTGAATCGGACAGAATAGAATCGCGAATCGGTACACTCGAATGGAATCGAATACAATTCGAGCAGCGAGTACGTAGAATCCGACGAATCTTTCAGCACTGCGTTTCAGCCGCTATCACGAACAGTCAATTAACCAACTCCGAGGCAACTCGACCAGGAAAATCGAGAAGCCCGGTGGTACACTCGCGAGCCTAACACACCGATAGTAAATGGCTGGGACCAGCCAAGTCGTCGCGGGACGTATTGAAGTGTTTTGAAGAGATGGCAGAAGAAGCAAGCACCGCCGTCACAATAAAATCGCCATTATTCATGGGTGACTTGCTCGGAAAGGAGTCTAGATATAGTGACTACAGGAGAGGTAGGTATAGTGAAGTGAGTACCGCTCACGAGAGAAAACGTTGAACCATCGTCGTCGTCGTCGTCGTCGTCGTCGTAGTACCGAAAGCATAACGACTCAGGGTTCAGAAGAGAAAGTGGCGTGGAAAAGGAGGATGGGATCAGAGGAAAGAATACGCAGACAGCGGCGGCGGCTCCGATTTACATCGCGCAGATTAATGCTGAATTGACTAGACGAGCTCCGAAGCAATTGCTTGCCGGCAATAAAGTCTCGCTATGTCGACAGTTTTATTTGCTTTGGCCGTTACACGATTCCTCGTTTCACACCCGGATGCGTTTTAACTGTTAGGCAGCGCGCTCCCGTTTTTCCCAGGGATACTTCATTTGATAAAACGCGCGGAGAGCGATTCGACGATTGCGGTTGTTCTTCCAGAAAAATCCACGTCGGAGAGCTTCCCCCTCTCCACCTCCCCCCCCCCCCCGTGTACTCGCGAACACCGCGAATATCGCGAAACTTTTACCAGCAAGCTCGCGAAGAGAAAGAAACTCTCGGGCCCCGGCGAACTCTTTAAATTTCGATTCAACGGGCGGCACAATTTGCAACTTTTTAGTCCGCCGCGCCCGGAACCGTAATTTTACGAGCCGCTGGGTAAAGGGTTCGCACGCCGCGCGAGTCCCGGTTGCGGTGTCGCGGCGAAAATCGGGAAATCCCGGTCGACATCGGTTTGGAATTGATTTATTCCGGCGATCCGCGGGGAGGATTTTTCTCCCTTAAGGGCGCAAATTAAAGCCGAAGGAATGCAAACTGAGATCGATTTATTGCGATTTATTGGAAATTGCCGGACCGTTTGGAGCACCGGGAATAATCGTTCGATTCTTTCGAGAACGAAACAAATAAGAATAGGGGTTGTTTCGAATTAATTTTGCAAAGTTTTTCCGTTGGAATTTTTTAAGTTTCGAGGACGCAAACGAAAGCTGATAGAGCGCAATTTATTTATAAAATCATTGCGATTTAGAGGAAATTGTGGGATCATATGGAAAATTGATCAATTATTTTGAGAAATATGGTTCAAGGGTAGGGGTTGTTTCGAATTAATTTTGCAAAGTTTTTCCGGTTGGAATTTTTTAAGTTTCGAGGACGCAAATAAATCTGATAGAGCGCAATTTATTTATAAAATCATTGCGATTTAGAGGAAATTGTGGGATCATATGGAAAATTGTGAAAAATGGATCAATTATTTTGAGAAATATGGTTCAAGGGTAGGGGTTGTTTCGAATTAATTTTGCAAAGCTTTTCCGTTGGAATTTTTTAAGTTTCGAGGACGCAAATAAATCTGACAGAGCGCAATTTATTTATAAAATCATTGCGATTTAGAGGAAATTGTGGGATCATATGGAAAATTGTGAAAAATGGATCAATTATTTTGAGAAATATGGTTCAAGGGTAGGGGTTGTTTCGAATTAATTTTGCAAAGCTTTTCCGTTGGAATTTTTTAAGTTTCGAGAACGGAAATGAAAGCTAAGAGAGCGCTATTTATTATAAAATTATTGCGATTTAGGGGAAATTGTGGGCTCATATGGAAAATTGTGGAAATATGGATTAAGGGTAAGGGTCGCTTCGAAATAATTTTGCGATGCTTCCCCGGTTGGAATTTGAGAATTTTTAAGGGCACTAACTGTAGCTAGATTATCGGAAATATTGTTACGATTCACAAAATTTTCTTAACGATAACAATTGTATAAAACAATTCCCGTTCAGTCCATTGAGTTAACGTAACGTAAATTCAAGCAATTTTTCGTCGAAATTGTTGAAATAAACAATAACTGCGCAACGTTATACAGAGAAGAGATTTGTTCGGGAACTACATTTTCTCGGTAGGTCCAGTCCTATTAATTTGTAAATCGAGACTGTAACCGTGCGCCCGGTATAAACGAGTTTCCATCGTTTATTTAGCGGCAGGTATCGGGGAAAATGTAGCCTGATCCATTTCTGGGAGGAAAAGCTTTACTCTCACTTCCGCCATAAATCGTCCATGCGAGTGACGAGCTCTGTTAACTCACCCTTACACGCATATTTCTCAATTACATTATCTACATCATTCGAAAGACACACAACGTCCATTTGCATTTGGGGCCATAGTGGACGCCATACAACCGGTATTTTAATAGCAATGTCGTCTACAGGGTGAGCCGCGAAAACCGAACACCATTCTCATAATTATTTAATTTTGGACACCATTTATCAACACATTCGTGACATTTTTCTGATCGAAACGAGCCCAAACATGCCACAGTTCGATAAATATTTGCTCGTTTAATTCACGATTTAGTAGACCCTCCATTATCCGAACCAACCACTATGAATCTTGCATATTTAATCGGGTTGCAATTCCCCACTAACATAAATTAATCTATCATAAATCGGAATTTCTCCTGTTCAGCTTTTTCACTCAAGTCACTATATATGTCGCAAATGCCTAGCGGATAAAAGTCCCAGAACTATCCCCACTACCACGGGGTGTACCCCTTGGGGGGCAATGACCCGAGGCCTTCGGAGCTTCACTGTCCTCTTCTATGTTCGCATTGGATCCAAATAGTATCTCCTCGCCGATACATGTCCCTGGCTAGACCCGCGTTTTGGACATGTATCGAGTAGACACTGTACATCGGGTAGGGCTCTGGCGTTGAACACCACCAGTTGAGTTTTTAATGTTTGTCGAATAAAGCTCACTCTCTCGGCTCTCATTCGCGCTCCGACGCATAAACAACCAGCATCCCGCAGAAACGAGCAGGCCGAGAAAAAGTTCGAACAGCATTCTGAAAGAATGCTCTCGCTATAGTAATTAGAAGAGTCGTTACCGGCGGCGATAGCAAGGGAAAAACATTGACGGCTCGTTACTCTGGTTAATCACGTATGGAAATATTTAGCGACGCGGCCGTGAGAATAGACGGGAGGGGAGGAAAGGGGTAGGGGAGGGGTGGGGAGGGGAGGAGTGGGGGACACTCGACACAGAAACGCGAAATCTGAGAACCGAACCCGCGAGTGGGCAGAAGTGACAGAAGTGCGAATGGATCCGAGGAAAGGAAGATGAAACGGGATGATAGGAGATGGCGAAAAGAAGAGAGAGAGAGAGAGAGAGAGAGAGAGAGAAAAAAAAAGTAGAGTTAACGATGACGGTTATACCTTCCGTATAATCCTTTGCCGAGGGATTTAGGTCAGGAATCTTTAATCTTCGTTGAAAGAAAATTCTAGAGGCCCGCGAAGGGGAAAGAAGTAAAAAGAGCGCGCCGGTGAAAAAATGCGCGACAGTCCGCAAACGAAGAAACCGGAGAAAGGGAGAAAATCGCGGGGAAAAATCATCCGATCGCCGATTGATTGACGGGTCCGCCGAAACGTTCTCTCGCAGAGTTTTCGGACAATCGTTTGCCTCCTCGAGCGCGCGGACCTCTCCGAGCCGGTCGGTTTGAACATTTTTCAGTATATTTTCAATATAAACGGCGGCGAAAGCGGGAATTTTCGGCATTGTCCGCGGCTACTTTTACTTTCGGCTTTCGGGCTGAAAGTGGCCGGCCCGAAAACGGTTTTCATTCGGCCCGATCGTAAAGCCGATTGGCAACTACCGATCGGATTTTTTATGGGGCTCTCTCTCTCTCTCTCTCTCGAGAGAGAGAGAGATCCATGGTGAATCGGACGATTAATGGAAATGATCGGGAGAAGTAGTCTCGGTACTTTTCCTTGCATTTTTAACAGCAAAGCGGCTCGATAAACGCGAGAAACTTTGGCGCGAAACGGTCGTTACGTCGTACGCTGACGCCATTTTCTGAAAAAGTATTGGAAACGCTATGGTTTTCTTTGCGAACAGTTTCGTGAACATGCCCGGGACAGTTTTCCGAGTAAAATGATACCAAACACGATACGGTTTGGACTGTGCTTACTCGTTCAATACACGATTTAGTAGGACCTCGATTATCCGAACTCACGTCTGAAGTCTGCAGGAATGCGATTTTAGGTTATGGTGCTGTGTCAAAATTTTTGATGGTTTACCGCGAGAATTCTTGAACTTTTAAGAGTGCAAATGATACCACTAGAATCACTGTTTATGACAAAAATTTGTTTACGTTTGAAAATTGTAGAAATCGACTGCTGAGGGGAGAGGGACTGTTCAATATTTTACTATATAAATTCTTCAACGTTAACGTGTCAAATTTTTTTAATGGTTTACCGCGAGAATTCTTGGACTCTTAAGGGTGCAAATGGTAGCACTAAAATCACTGTTTATGACAAATTTGTTTACGTTTGAAAATTGTAGAAATCGACTGCTGAGGGGAGATGGATTGTTCAATATTTTATTATATGAATTTTTCAACGTCGCAGGGCTCAAGGGCATGCTTCATGACAGAGTCATTTTGGTTTATAAAATTATTCTTTATAAAAAATTGTGATTTGATAAAAATGTGCTTATCACGTTATCGGTGGATCCGACATGATTTGATAGGATGTAATGATATGAGGTAGATTCAAATGAATTTTTCATCGGTTTTCTGCGAAAATTTTCCAACTTTCGAGGACTAAAATGTCGTACTTTGTGACAGAATCGTTTAGGTTTGCCGGAAATTGCGATGTTATGTCGAAAATTGAAGCCTATCGATAGAACCCGGAAATATGATTTAAGGACATGGGATTGCCAAGGACGTGAAATTGATTTTTCGAAAATTCCCCGTGGTCATTTTTGAACTTTTGAGGTTGTAAATGGGAGCCAATCGTACTTTCTGGTAGAGTCAGTTATGCTTGCAGAAAATGACGATGTTATGTCAAAAAATAAGTGGCACCTATTCGTAGTACCAGGTAACATGATTTAAGAAGTTTTTCAGAACTTTTTCGCAGATATTTTTGATCTTTTGGGGTTGCGAGGAAAGTTGCGAGATCATACTGTGTGATTCGTTTAGGTTTGCAGAAGATTGCGATATTTTGTCGAAGATAGTAGCAGGAGATATTATTTATTTATGCTGGTGCTACAGATGTGTTTTATTCTTATATTTTGCATTAAATAAATAATATCATCATTATACTGTATCAGACCTTCCTAACTCTGTTCACGTAAAGCCATTCGGAAATAAATGTTGAAAACTCTTGAAAATTTTTAATGGTACAGTTTTGCTTCACAGTGAATGTACTATTGACAAATGATGAAGGTTATTCGACATTTGTCGGCCGAAAAGTCAGTCCCGACAGTAAGCAGACCAATTAATATTTCCGGTTCGCGCGCATTGATCCGAAACAAGGTGCACTTTAACAATGAATCACTGCGCGATACGCAACAGTATCGGCGTGCCATCCGCCCCTTTGATAAACCGTTCTGCAGCGTTGCCGAAACGCACGATAATTTTTGCAAAAAGCCCCGACAATCGGAACTGTGTTTATTCAAACCCGAGCCTTGTCATTACAGCAACCAAAACTGGTGCAACTTCAACAATTTTTTGGGAGGAGACCATGAGGCGTAATTTTTTGAAACTTTTTGACCATTTTTCTACAGGTCTTACAGTACAGAAAACATTTTTTTTTAGCGTCATTTTTCGTTCCCAAAATTGCTACAAAAATCAAGCAACAACACACGTTTCGAGTCGATGCAGCAAGATTCACTTTCCACGATTTCAAATCGTGCAATTTTCAGAATGTTTCGAAACCGTGCGCCGTAATTTTTCCGAACATTTTGGACATTCTACCACGGCATACTACATACTAGAAAACATTTTTGTCCCGTTCGTAAAATCGTCCTACCGAAAGATAAACGGAAACATGCGATCCGAGCCGATACGACAAGCTTCGGTTTCAAAGATTGCGACTTATGCGACATTCCGAATTTTCGTTTAACAACCCGCGCGCCATGAATTTGTTTAAACTGTTCGCGGTACGTAGCTGCACACTTTACGAAGCGGTACAAATTTTTCCGGTTGGAAAATTTCCCCGTCGAAATCTGCAGAAGTTCGCAACTGCGTATCGCGGTTCGAAGGAACAGCTGCGCTAAAATAAATTAATTTCTCTGGTCATGGATTATGTGTACCGGGTCGCAATCACCGTGAAAAAATATTACATCCGTCGGATCTAAATTCGCGGTGCGCTAAATTGCCGACGAGCGCAGAGAGAGAGAGACAGAAAACGAGAGAAGAGGGGTAGAGGGTGGAGAGGGGGTGGAGAGAGGAGAGGGGGGAGAGGGCGAACTTTGTTGACACGGCTGGCAGTCCGGTAGGTAGCAATGAAAGAGTCGTTCGTTTATTAGTTCGGACTGCCCGGCACAATTGAAGTGGAACTCCGCGTTCATCACGTTTTCCACGAAATATTCCTACATTTTTCCCGGCCTCCCCCCCCCCCCCGGGGGGGGGGGGGGACACGGTGAAATGGACCACGAGACGGGTCCAATATCGTCTGTCTCGCACAGATTACAGCTCCACCTACTTATTAGGAACGCCAAATATTTTTGGTATGCTCCTTTACCGGTACCGGTCCAAGAATCCCGAATATTTCCGCAACGCGGATAATCAAGCCGTTTATTCCACCGTGATGGACACACGTACCGGCGGTTATTTATCAGTATTCCCGACTATTCCGAAATCCAATTTCTTCATTTTCACCGTGGCGAAAATGTTTAGGCCAACATGGCGGCGGCCTTGCCTCTCGAAAACGCTCAAACGCGCACAACTCTTGAACCGGTGAATTCCTAGGATTACAATCTGAATTCCCCGGCATTTTCTCGGCAAAATCTACAGGATTATGTAAGAAAAAGTGAAAAATTTCTGGGTTGCCAAGGTGAAGTTTAACCCCTGGAAAATCTGAAAAATATGGCGCTACAGTTACGCTCCGCGGTACAGTTGAAGATCGGTGAGGAGATCTCATTGATCGGTCGAGCAATTAATCGGAGCGCGTGCAACAGTGTTTTATTTTCGGGTGAAAAAGAAAAAATCGAAATCTTGGAAAAAGGGCCGGCGCGTAATCACTTTTTTCCGGGCCTGTCAGCTCGCCGGATACGTCACATGTTCGATGTCAATCACTATGTTCGTCCCGCGCCGCGCCTAGCCGGGCCGGGCCGGGCCGGGTCGGGCCAAACAATTTTTCCGCCGCGTCGGAGGTGACAAAGAAGCGAAAGAAAACAAAAGAAACTGCCGCGCAGAGTGGTCACGGCGCTATTGAAAAAATTGTCTTTGAAAGAATCGAAAATAAAATGGGAAGTTTTCAGAAGGCAATATCGAGCGGTCGTGCGATACTAGAATACCGGAAAACGCCGTTTCTGTTTTCTCATTTTTTTTTTTTGTTCTCTCCCACCCCCGCGCGATCTTTCATTCCCGGCGAGGAGAAAAAAAAAATCTATAAAGTTCCTCCCGGCCCTTGAGTTATTAGCTTCGGGGCGATTTTAATTTTAAATTCTCGCAAATCGCGTCTCCGCTATCGATCGTAAACCGGATATCTTACTATCGCATTCTTCAAACTCGGAAAATAATCCGAGCATGCGCAGCAGTCCATATCCGAACCAATAGGAAGACAAAAGCGTTCGGATAACGGAGTTTTCCTATTTAACATTTCCGTTTTCTTTATTTAACATCTCTGTTACTGTTGTCAATATATTTCGCAAAATAAATTATTCATCCTGGACTTTGCGGGCCATTTTGGCCTCCGAAATACAACGTAGGGCATCTATAAACAAATACAGATCAAATATTTGTGAACACTCTATATTACAAGTTTTACTAGCAGACTGCGAAACAGTGAAAATATTTATTCAATCGTGTTGCATTGTTTTCGACCGGTTAAAATTATTATTGTCTACGTAGCTCCGGTAATTTGTAATTAACGTAAGCTATTTTTATTTTCCGTAAGTATTATTATTGTCTACGTAAATCCGGTAATTTGTAATAAACGCAAACTATTTTTATTTTCGATAAATATTATCATTGGCAACTTCTGACTCGGGAAGTATCGATTGAAGGGTCAATTTCATTTTGAATTGCGGCGAATGAAATTTTCCTAGGGGATTATAATGACGATGGCGGGTAATCCGATTTTGTTTAATGCACGGTACACCCCGCGCAATCCCGGGGCAGTTCTCAACGCGATTACAAAGGCCAGAGGCTGAGAATTTGCGATCGCTTCATTGGCGAATCGCTTGTCTTCCCAGCGAAGACAAAGAAGAACAATAATGGGCAAGTGAAAAGGAACAAAAGCGAGGACGGCGATACCATTATCGGCAAAGTGAGGTCAGGAAAAGGGAATGACCCGTCTACTAAAATATATCTACTAAACATAGAAATAACACCGTCGAAACCGAGACCTGTGCGACAGATCAAGCAAACGAGTTGTGATATTAATAATTGTTTTCTGGAAAACTGCACACCCTATATATCCGAATCTTTTTGGGCCTCTTGCTGCAGGCCTTTCCGACCAGAAAACAATTTACCTAATGTTATCAAAATCGTTTTAATAAAAATAAAAAAAAAGAGTTGCTCTAACAAGATACAGTTTTAAAGATTGCGACTCACGCGACTTCCGGAATTTTTTCCGGCGAAACCGTAGGCCGCAGCGTTTCCAAACTTTTTGGGCATTTTGTGACACATCTTACAAAGTAGAAAACATTTTTTTCCAGCGGCCTCAAAATCGTTTTAACAGGGGGATACGGTTAGAGTCAATATGAAATTGGATCGTTTCGTACGGTGTCGAAGTGTCCATTTTCTCGAAGTGGAGAATCTCGAAAACGTCGAGAGAAAATATTTTCTACTTTCCCAAGACCCGTATCGAAGTGCCGAAAAATTTTCAAAAAACTCCAGCTCATAGTTTCCCGAAAAAAATTCCCAAATCCGAACCGCGAACCTCAAGACTTTAAAATCGATTACCGTTTCTACGATAACTAAAGTGTCTTGATCACAGTGATCTCTCTATGTATGTCGCCAAGGGCTGGATGATAAACGTCGTGGAATTATCCCCACTACCACAGAGTATACCCCGTGAGGGTCCCCGAAGCTGGACGATACACGACGATACACGACAAGACTCGTGTTGTTGACATATGTCGAGAATCGACTGTACAGTGATTTCTCCGTATATGTCGCCAAGGCCTGGATGATAATTGTCGCGGAATTATCCCCACCACCGCTGGGTATACCCTGTAAGAGGTCACGAAGCTAGGAAGACCTCAGAGGTCGAGGAGTGTAAACACAACACGACTCGGGTGTGTCTCCTGCACGATTCATGACGCTGGCAAGACCCGTGCTGTTGACATACATCGTAGAACAACGTCAAACGAAAAGTGGATTCATATCGTATACTGATTCGAGCTCCTAGCGAGTTCTCAGTGTATCAATTCGGAATTTAGAAAGTGGAAAATCGGAAGATTCGAATTCTCGCGAGTAGAACGAGGGATATTGGCTGTTTTACCATGTGCAATAATGCTGTGCGTAAATAGATGTTCCCGAATCCTCTCATAACATTCCGGGGCTTTGACTCCGTTAGTTGGTCCAATACCCTACGCAATACCTTCCGTATTCTCGTGCGAAGCGAATCGAAATGAGAAAAGTTTTTGCAGTGTAATAAGCGACATATCCAACGGGCTTTCCGGCTCGCGCTGCTCCGCTCCGCTCCGATCTGCTCCGCTCCGCTTTGCGTTTTCCGCTTCCGGGATTAACGCTACGGAATAGCAGGATGTAGCGTTAGAAATAATAAAAGGAACGAAAGCGGGGAACGGATTCCGAGATAGGAACAGTCCCGTTGTAAACTCTAACGATGCCTTTCGATAAGTTCGGCCGCCTAACGAAATTCCTGCGCTTCGATCCCCTCGGCTTAGCTCCTGCTATAGTCTTCTTTTCTTTGAAAACTGTTCTTATCCCAGGCGAATTTCAAGCCTGAAAAGTTCTCCGGATATGGAACTGATGTTCCAGTGAGACAGGATTTTTCTGTGAATTTTTTTTCGCAAAATTCGATCCACACGATACCTTAATTTCCACTTCTAAAAAATTTGCTATATTATGTGCTGCACCCCAAAACCACGATTTAATGGTACGGGGTTGTTTAAGATCGATTTTTCGAATGAAGTTTACCCTAATGATATGTATGACACTACACTTTCCTACGAATTTTTTTCCGCAAAATTCGATCCATACGATACTTTAATTTCCACTTCTAAAAAATTTGCTATATTATGTGCTGCAACCCAAAACCACGATTTAAGGGTACGGGGTTGTTTAAGATCGATTTTTCGAATGAAGTTTACACTGATGATATGTATGACACTACACTTTCCTACGAATTTTTTTCGAAAAATTCGATCCATACGATACCTTAATTTCCATTTCTGAAATTTGCTATATTACGTGCTGCACCCCAAAACCACGATTGAAGGGTACGGGGTTGTCCCAGGTCGATTTTTCGAATGAAGTTCACATTAATGATATGTCTGACACAAAAAATCAAATTGCATCGCAGCTTTTCGTCCAATTTAAAAAGCCGCTGCAATTTTCGCTAGAATTTCGAACCGAATGGATATTTTTAGTTGGAAAACTGATTGTATCAAATATCGCTGAACGTGCCTGAAAAGTTTCGGGAACAATAGCTGCAGCAATTAATTATATCGTCAAACATTGGACCGCAAAACACGTACTCAAATAATGGAGAATCCCCCGGTTCGGATAGTCGAGGTTCCACAGAATCGTGGATTACACAGCCAAACGTGACGTAAATTGTATCGTGTTTGGGCTCGTTTGATTCGGCGAAATGCCCGGAATACGTTGGCAAACATTTCCCGAAGAGACGATTAAAAATAAGAAAGTTTAAACAAATTTATCTGGAATATCGAATAGGTCTCTGTTTCGGATGATCGTGGCGTTGGTGCGCAAGATTGGGACTGAATCGAGGATGGATATTAGC